>NW_027514896.1:147500-360000 GCF_048772815.1 Callospermophilus lateralis
GGAGATCAGGTGACATGAGTATTTCTTCCACCATTTCTTTGAGCAATATTTTGAAGACATATAAATTAGTATTGGCGGTACAATAGGTGTACGCTGTGTCTTTGGATATAGAGATAATGCATGAATAGACCATACTGAGAATAAATAATATAACTGGTTCCAATTTTAAATAATTTTTTGAATTGATACATGAAAATATACAGAAAATCTTATATTGATATACAATCATTCATTCCAACCAGTTCCACATTTAATGGTAATATTAGGGTTATGGTTTATCATGAACAGTGTGTGAGTTTTGCTTCAAAAGTGATTATGGAAATCAATAATAATGTGTTTGGCAAGAAGTCTCATGAAAAGACCAGTCAAGAGACCTGGAGGAATACATGTGTTCTGAAGAAGGAATTGATTGAACGTGAAACAAA
This sequence comes from Callospermophilus lateralis, assembly GCF_048772815.1. Classification (NCBI taxonomy): domain Eukaryota; kingdom Metazoa; phylum Chordata; class Mammalia; order Rodentia; family Sciuridae; genus Callospermophilus; species Callospermophilus lateralis. The sequence continues at coordinate 147,926 of NW_027514896.1, forward strand.
TGCCTGTAAATTTGTGAAATAGTGGATGAAATATATATACTATGATATATATATATATATATATATATATATATATATATATATATATATATATATATATATAAAACATAGGTGAAATATATGTATGAAAACAGAAATCTAAATAAGATTTGAAGCCCAGAAGGGCATTGGGCCCCTGATTGATATCCATATCTTTGAATTACTTTCTGCAAAGTTGTCTCAGATAAATCCATATACAGGGGCATAGGACCTTGTACCTTGGATGATTGAATGTAGAAGAGAACATCCAGTAAAAAAGGGATAGTCAGTAGTGAAAGCTTAATAAAATAGGTACTTGTCACTTCCTGTTTTTCTGTATGCTTAACAAAACACTTTTGAAATTTTGAGAATATTTGCTAATCTTGTTCCCAGAATGTGCCGTTCCCTACTGCCAAACTGCAGAATGTACTCCCTCACCTGGTTGCACGCAAACCGCCCAGTCGCCCAGACTCATCAATAAACTTCCCTCTCTGCCCTCTCCAAGGAAAGTATATAAGCTCTACTTAAGCTGTTCTCAGGGCTCTCTGCTCTGTTCAAGTGAGTTCTGAGCTCAAACATGCTGGACCCCCAGTAAATCCTTTGCTGTTGCATGATAAAGTCTCTTGGTTGTCCCTTCTTCTGACGCTAGCCCGACCTTTACATATGGAGGTTCCACCTAGATCGAGCAGTTGTGGATGAGAGATCCCAAAGGACCCCTCTCAGGTAAGTAAGGCACCTCTTTCTGGTTTCAGGTTTCAGGTTAGGGCTTGGCAAATTGACTGTCAATGAAGAGTGTGAGCTCTCTCTGACGATGCCTGACAGTGGTGTTACAGAACTCAAGCCATGTCTCTGGAGGACACCACAGAGGACTCTGGAAATTGAGGAACAATAGTCTCCTCGACTCAGTGATATTTTGATTCGGATTCGGTATTACCAGCCCATCGGGTTTTGCTGGCAACTCAGTCCTGGTCTCAGTGTTGGACGTCCATTGCCTGTCTTTATTGTCTTGTCTTGTCTGTGTCATGTGTTGTTGCTTTCACTGTTTGTGTATCTTTCATTATGGGACAGCGCACTTCAATGCCTTTTTCCCTGACCCTTGATCACTGCACCAAAGTCCGCTTAAGGGCTCAGAATCTTTCTTTTTCAGTAAAGTGGCGGATGTTTCAGATTCTCTGTACCTCAGAATGGCCAACATTTGGAGTTGAATGGCCCTTGGAAGGATCTTTCTACTTCCCACTAATTTAAAAAGTCAGAGATATTGGCTTTTAGCCAGGGCCACATAGCCATCTGGATCAACAGCCATGTATCTTAACTCAGCAGGACCTCTGCAAAGCTCCTCCTCCATTGGTGAAGCCTATCCTTGCCGCTGCCCCTGCTCCAACTTCTTCCCCCAGGAACTCTCAAACACTCTTCTTCTTCTTCTCCTCCACCCTCTGTTCTCCCTGAGTCACCAGATTTGACTCTACTGGACTCTCCTCCCCCTCCTTTTCCCCTGCCCTGGTTCCCCAGCCCCCAACACACTCTAAGTGATTCCCCTGCTGCTGACTCAGCCTCTCGTCCATTGCAGGAAGCTAAGCCGGCCCAGCGCCCTCCAGATAATTTCCCTGTGGCACACACAGCACCTTCTCCCATGGAGGAAGCTGGCCCAGCTAAAGGAATGCGCTGGTGGCAAAAGATTGAAAACCCTGGAACTCTCGGGATGCTCCCCCTCCTTCCCTAGAGGCCAATGGTTATCGATGGCCATTGGGGAAAAATGCAAGCCTACCAGTATTGGCCTCTCTCCAGACCTATATAACTTAAAAAATTACAATCCCCCTTTTCCGAGTACCCAACACAGCTCTCAGGTGTGGTTGAGTCATTAATGTTTTCACAACAGCCTACTTCAGAAGACTGCTAACAACTCCTAGGAACTCTCTTCAAGACAGAGGAACAAAAGGGAATCCTCCAGGAACCTAGAAAAAAATATCCTCGGACCAGATGTTCATCCGACACAACTACCCAACATAATCAAAGCCGGCTTTCCCTTTAACCGACCCAACTGTGACCCCAACACCTTTGAAAGTAGGGAGCTTCTGTCCACTTATAGCTGGGCTCTAATACTGGGTCTCCAAACAGCCGCTAGTGACCAACTAATTTGGCCAAGGTAAGAGAGATTATTCAAGGGCCAGATGAATCTCCCTCTATGTTTCTAGAGAGAATTATGGAGTCATATAGGACATATATTCCTTTCGATCCTCAGGCAGAGAATCAGAAGGCATCTGTCATGATGGGCAAACTGCAATCGATATTAAAACAAATTTACAAAGCTTAGATTGATTACAAGATATCACTTTGAGAGATTTCGTCAGAGAATCTGAGAAGATATACTATAAGAGAGAAACTGAGGAAGAGAAGGGAGCAAAGTGAGGTTAATGAAGCAAAAGGCAGACTAAGGTGTTGACTAACGTCCTGGTCACAACAACAAATAGGCCAGAAATTAAGAAACAGGGAGACAAGAAGGGATAAGTTGGCCCACGACAGAGGCCACCCCTGGCCTCAGATCAATGTGCCTACTCTAAAGAAAAAGGACACTGGGTCAAAATTGCCTTAGAAAGTGACAGCCAGGCCAGCCAGCCATTCTGACTCTGGAGGATGACTAAGAAAGTCGGGTCTCATATCCCTTCCCCGAGCTCAGGGAAACTTTTGAAGTGGAGGAGACCCCAGTAAACTGGATACAGGGGCAATATACTCAGCCCTTAAAGCCACAATAGGCGCTCTATCTAATAAAAGGTCTCTAGTTCAAAAAACTAATTGCAGTAAATATCGGACTTGGACAACTAAGAGGACTATTGACTTGGGGAAAGGAAAAATCCATCATTTCTCCCTAGTAATCCCAGAATGCCTGGCCCCATTGATGGGCAGAGATCTGCTCACCAAGCTCTGGGCCAAAATAACTTTTAACCCTGAAGGCCCCCAAGTGGAATTTCTAAATTCTTCAGTAGAAATTCCAAGAGTCACGGCTCTAACTATGACAGTAGAAAATGTACATCAACTCATTCACCATGGTTCAAAGAATCTGCAGGCATTCCTGAAGGATCAAGAACAGAGTTTTCCACTAACCGACTCACAGTGAAGGAAATAACTGAATGGGTAACAAAAGCCTGTCGGGTCCATCAGTTAGTTAATGCTTACCCTTCCAAGCTTCCTGCAGGAAAGCACCTATGAGGTACCAAACCAGGACAATTCTGGGAAGTGAACTTTACTTAAATTAAGCCAGCAAGGTATAGACTTAAATATCTCCTAGTCTTTGTAGGTACATTTTAAGGATGGATTGAAGCCTTCCCCTCAAAATAAAAGAAAAAAGAAAAGAAAAGAAATAGCGCAAATTTTGGTCAAGAAGATCCTAGAAGATATTTTTCCAAGATATGGCCTGCCTAAGTTAAAAGGGTCTGATACTGGACCAGCGTTCGTGGGCCAGATAAGTAAGGGGTTAGCCAGGACCCTGGGGATTAATTGGAAGTTACATTGTGCTTATATACCCCAGAGTTTAGGACAGGTGGAAAGAATGAATATAACCATTAAACAGACCTTAAAAAATTAAGCTTAGAGACCGGAATAAAAGATTGTACTATGCTACTGCCTTATGCACTGTTTCATGAAGGAAATACTCACTCTGTTTTTTGTGTAACCTCACCCCCTATGAAATTCTCTATGGTGCCCCTCCTCCAGGAAGGGACCTAACCCCAATTCTAAGACCTAACGATCCCTTTCACACCCCTTGCTTGACAGATTTAAAGCTCTTGAAAGAACTCAGGGATACCTGTGAAAACGGCTGGCCACTGCCTACCAACCTGGGGACAAGGGGACTTCACATCGATATCAAGTAAGAGACTTTGTCTACGTAAGATGACATCAGGTGTCATCCCTGGAACCCCACTGGAAAGGACCATACCAGGTGGTACTTATAACACCTACAGAAATAACAAAAAGAAAAAAAATTGAAAATAAAGAAAGGAAGAAATTAAAAAAAATAATAATGATAATAAAAAAATGAAAATTAAAATTTAAAGAAATAATACTACTAATAATAAAATAAAAAAATTGAAAACATAAAATAAGTTAAAGAACAACTACACCAACAAAAAATAAAAATGAAAGAAAAAGAAAAAAAAACATAAATGCAGTCATAGATTTCGATTAACTTCTCTTAAAGTAGGTGGTGCTGTGCCCACTGGGCCAAGCTTCTCCTCTCAAAGGTGGGAACCATTAACTGTGCAGTAGCTCTAAGTCCCAGACTGGGTGGGTCTCCAATCCTGAGTGCCTAGGGCCTTCTCTTGTGTTTCCTCAAACCAGGCCCCGCTCACCACAATACTGGCTACACGCCAGTTCTGCTGCTCCTGGGAGCCCTGTTTTCATGAATACCTGGGCACACTCTCCCTGTTTGCCTCCCTCAGCCCCTAAGTTTGTAGAGCTTGGGGATGAGAACCCTCAGCAAATTTGCTTGCCCTCCAGGAGCCACGCCCCTGGTAGCTGGTGCAAGAGACCTCAGTTGTCTGCACTGGTGGGAGCGGTAGCCGAGAGCTCCTGAACGCAAGTCCAATGCCACTCCTGATTCCCTCGGTCTGGCTATGGAGCTCACAGGAGAGCTAGGAGGGGCCGTTATGAAAGAGCTGGGAGGGGCTCTTAAGGTTTCTCCACTGTGTGGAGAGAGATGGCTAGGGGATTAAACACCTGTCACAAAGGTTTCAATGAAGATATCTCCTCCACTCGTGATGTCAGTTCTCTGCCATGGTGGTATCTCGTGCAAATGGTGACCGTTCTTTCCCTTTGCCGGGTGACCAATGCAACGGGTGAGTCCTGACTGACTTTCCCAAGCCCCATTTCAGTCCTTTGGCCACTGCCTATGAAGGCTCAGTTGGCTTTTACCTTTGTAAATTCAGAAGGGCCGACCAATTATTTCAGCGGGATCTTTAGTGCTGAGTCATGAGAAGCAGGCGAACTGGAGGTTGAATGCAGCATATCCGGACTCGGTGTGTGTGTTCTGAGGGGCCCAGATTGTACGCCCCAGATCCACATCAGCTGAGCATTGCCTAGTGATCCTGAGCAAACAGCATTTAGACAGTTTACGACTCCCTATGCCCGCACATTTGAAGATGTCAGAGACTTGATCTCTCTGCACCTGCCACCATGTTAGATCTCCTCAATGATATTCATGTTACCCTTACAGCTTCCTGGCATAAGCAAGTTCTTGGGATTGTAACACTACTGCTTCTGTTTCCAGTCCAGATTTCTAGAAATGAATCCTTGCCGCCATTGCCTCTGCCTCTGGACCATGCTCACGTTAGCCGCGCTCATGGGTGCTGCGCTCGACTGTGACTATAGCGGAACCACCGCGGCCTCCATTGCTCCTCAGCCCGGTGCCCATCCCCTGGGGCCCAAGCAGCTGCCACCATGGCTCTCCGGACCCCTCCTCCAGAGCACAGGTCCCTTAGCAGGGGAATGCAGAATGACCCCAGAGACAGGCTCTGCCCGAAGGTGCAGCGGCGAACAGGCGACCTAGGCGCTCGAGGCCACGGTCCAGCTTTCAGAGGACAGGACTCGGCCCTTAGCCCAGCTCCAACCTCTAGATGCGGCAGCCGGACAATTTAGACAGAGTCATCAAGACAGCCAGCAGAAAGCAAATGGTGTCTCCTGAGGAGTGGATTTTCGGCACAGAAACCACAGCCCAGCGAACAATCCCAGTCCATAAACTCTCCCTGTATATAAAAATATTTTTAAAAAGGGGGCAGAAGTAACTGAGCTTTCTTTGCATCAGGTACTTACAATCCACTGCTGATTACACATTCAGGTTCTCTGCCTGGAGCGAAGCGAAAGAGGAAGCAGATGCGCGCAAAGCGCCCATGGCTTTGAGCAGCCAAGCGTCTCTTTTTCCATCTCTTTGTTCTTCCTGCTGCTTGGCAAGTGGTCTACTACAGATTAACGGTAAAAGGAGCTCTAACCAACTGCACGAAATCTCAATTAAAGCCGCTGCACTGAGCACCACACTCAGCATTTCAGCAACCCCCGTACGCAGCGGCCATCTTCCCTACCAGGTTTGGTTTTTCGGTTTTCGGTTTTTGTTGGCAGAGTGGCTGCCAGCAGAGAGCGTAAGTTCCCACTGGCGGTGGTGGACAGACGTGTCCTGAAGCCACAGACCACGTCCTTGCAAGGGACTCCTTGGACGATTCGGGGAGGGACGGATGTGTCCTAATTAGGTGACTCTGCTGCCAACCTGACAGGTCTTGCTGGCTACTTATGTCTCTCAGGTTGAATTCACTGTCTGTCTTTGTGGTCTAACCCATCAGGTTTTGCCAGTTACTAGGTTCTAATCTCTCCTTCTGAACTCGTTTGTATTGTCGTTGTCTCTGTTTGAGTAACTCTCATTACGGGCCAAAGCCATTTCATGCCTCTGTCCTTGAAGCCTTTTCTGGTCCCTGGCTCCAACCTGACCCCTTTGCCCACGATCCTATCACTCAAACCTTCTGCACCTCCCCCTCTTCCCTCCATTCTCACTGAGTCACAAGTTTGAAGATCTTAGGGTTGTGAACAAACGGGAGCTGCATGATGGTCTTTGTGTGTCTTTTTGTCTGTGTTTCTGTTAAATGTGATGGCATTGTGTGGACCGATGCAGAGTCCCGTGTTCCAACCTGCCTTAGATGTGTGCAAGTAACTTTAGCTAAATTTTAACCTAATGCTTCTCCTGTGAGGGACCAAAAGTCAATAGAACCGCCAGCTTTTCTGTTCTCACCTTTTACACCTCTCTTAGCTGTGTTTTAAAGAACTTTGATGTACTTTACTCCCCTTTGTTAAGCGAGATTAGGGAAGCACTGTTTTCTTTTCTTTCCATAGTTGGGTTGAGCACGCCAACTGCAGAGGGAAATGCCTGGGGTCTAAGAACTTTGATATCTCGAATAAACTTTTCTCAAAACCCTGTCCTCATTATTAAATTGGCATTAATTGGATTTGGGGATGGGATCCAAACCTTCAGTCATAAATTTTGACACCCCAGAGTGGACTTTAAAGGAGTCCCCACTCTGCCCTCTTGGGGAAGCCTAGAACTCAAAAAACTGCAAGCAGAAAATGAACTATTTGGGAGCTGACTACTGAAAAGTTGGGAGATATAGAATATGCCTGGTGCCTGGGGTCAAACCAAACCAGAGGAACTAATCCTGTAAGTAAAAAGTGAGGCTAAGGGACTCCCAGCAGCTGCCCGAGCCATTTTGCTGTGGGGAACTCCCTTATTCCTTACCTGCACTTTAAGGATTACTCCACCTCTGTTTGCTTAACAAAAGGGAGAATGAATGCAGTAATATGTTGATATTATAGATTGTTTCTTGGGGATGATCTTGGCTGAATGTGTATCTAAAAGATGATTTATTATTGTAACAATCTGGTATCTAAATGGGTTTCTAAAGCATTGCACTATCTTACAGTATAAAGTTGGGTTTAAACAATTGTTTAGTTTGATTTCAGATAGTTCATGCTAGAAACCTTAAATACTTAGGATTAAAAAAAATATTAAAGAGTTTAAATTTTTAACTAGGTAGCCTGAGAAAATTCCACTAGATATACCAGTGCATTAACTTGGGCAAAGAAAATAAATTATGATATGGTATCTGTTCCCCTCAGTGTGTAAGATTTAAAAAAAATGGTGCTAAATTAAAAGGTTCGTCTGGCTTATTGAAATGGCATTAATTAGCAACAATCTTGGAAATATTTAAAGCTTAATTTCGGATACCCATGGCAGTGTGTGGTTTTTTAAAAAATTTTTCAGCCAATTTAATGTAACTTAATACTACTTTTGAAATTTCAGAACAAAGAAAGTGGGTTATAATCTTATAGAAGCTTTTTTGTGATGGTGCCATTTATATTATCAAAAAATGATCCAATTTTCAGTTTTGTGTGAGCAAATTTTTCTAGTGTAGAAAAATCTAAAGATATAAAATTTTGAGAATTACATCTTGAACTTGCATCATAATTTTCAACATTCAAACCTGGAAATTATGACATAGCTATAATGCCTTAGGCAAGAGGTTTCTGCTCAAAATTCGCGTCTTTCCAGTTTTCGAGACCTCAGTCAGGACTTAAGTTGATATGCAATCAGGAAGAGACAGATAAAAAGGAGTAAAAGTTTATGTTTACCTGAACTCAAACTAGACTCAATGAATAAGTACATTATATGGTATTTACTAATTACTGAATAGTCATCTTTTTTAGGACTCTTGCTTTTTCTTAGATTCTGTATTTTTTTTTTTCTTTTTTTGAGCTCATAATCTTTATCCTGCAGATCGGTAAATGTTTTCAGATCAGATCTATTTTTGATCAACTGTGGAGTTTTTAAACATTGCAATGGAGATTTCACCTGAAAAAGCTACAAGGCCTTTACTATTGTGTTATGTGTTACATTTGTGTTATGTGTTGTATGTCGGTATGCCTGTATGTGTGTAAGTCAATATATAATGCAGTGATATGACAATTGATAGATGAGGAGCGCTCATGAGAAATTTAAAAATGGATTCAAATATCTTTGATTCACGTGATTCAAATGGTTCAATTCAAATTGGGTAAAAAGATAAAAATAAAGATGTCTTTAAAAATAGGCCTATAAGTTTTCTAGGTGTTCAAAAACGCCCTAGTATAATGTTGATGTCTATAAAATAATCTGCTTAAATTCAGAAATTTACATGTATTGTTTCAAAATGTTAACAGAAAGAGGTTAACAAATGGAAAAGAGAAACTAAAAGGTTCTAGATATAGATTTAATAGAGGGAAAATGTGTTTCTGGATAAGAGAGTCTAAATGATTAAGTAATTAAAAGGTTTAATAATAAAAATGTTTTGTGTAAGTTGGTTATATGTGTAAGTTTTGAGCAAGTAATCTTAAAAAATTAAACAGCTGGTTAAACTAGTACTGTTTTTACAAAATTGTGCCATGTTATTTCATTAAAAAGCTAAACTTGGTTAATACAAAAACATCAATGTAATTGTGGTGTTAATGTGTTCATATCTTCCAGGTATACAAGTCTGTAAGGTAGAACCTTCAAAAGAGCATTGTATCAAGCTGGTGTTCTAAGGTTGTATGGTAATTCTAGGCTTAAAAGTAAAACATGTTGGAGATTTATGTCTGTCATTTGTGTTCTATAATTGGACTTCTTTTCAATAAGATATTTACAGTTCCATCATACTTTCTACACTGAGATACAATCTAAATGTATTTTTAAGTTTATGAGAGCCTAAACTCTGAAGGTATTATTGTAAAACACAAAGGTAATTCCCATTCATTTCCATGTGAAAACTGTTTTCTTCTGGCTTCACAAAGGGGTGGCCTGAGGCAAAGACTTTCCTGATATTCAGAGTACTGGAAACAAATATGTATTTCAGGTGGATGAATATTTCTGTGAAAAATCTTGTGAAAAGTTGATTATAAATCCATATACATGAACATGAATGAATTTAGAGAGTGTATATAAGACACATATATTTCTGGAGAGTATATATATATATATATATATATATATATATATATATATATATACACACACACACATACACACACACACAAAATACACACACACACACAGACATTAAATTAGCAATATATATGCCAATCGAAATTTATCATGATATATATATATCATCCACAGATGCAAAAATATTTCTTTAATTGAACATGGATTTATGTATAATGTTGTTCAACTAGGAAGCTCACCTATAGGTTGAATTTTCAGTTCCAACAGCGTTTAAGAGGAGTGATCACTTCTCACAAATTGTATTTGCCAAATCAGCCACCTCACAAAAATGTACATGTGATACCAGGTATGATTCTATATGTGCATTTAAAAGTACATGTGCTAAATAGGATACAGAGAAAGGGAGACAGGAATTCACATATTTGTTAACCTTAAAAACACATGGAGAACTATTTAAATTAAATATTGACTAGATTTATAACACCTACCATTAATCATTCAAAATACAAGTACAACTATACACTATGATTTCTCCTAACTGCCTGTATTCCTATTCTGTTTGTGTTATTTTTCTCCATTATATTAGGAGTAGTAGTCAGAGTCTAGTAGGGTATGGGTTCATGTCAGAGATTCAGTATTTTGAATGGAAAACTGTAAAATGAATGCAATGTGTATGTAAATATGTGCTACAAAAAAATGTTCACACTCTCATCCAGAACATTGCCTTGACATTGCCTTTGTTCCGAGTAAGACACAATTAGAGGAGAAAAGTTAGAAAATCTGTGAATATATATCAGGAATGAAAAATGCTCAGGAGTTCACAACCTCCGAGGTGGTAGAGGAGTTTTCAAAAGTAAGGGACAGGGTAAACCTTTCTCAAACATGGAGCTCTGCTGGTGTAAAGACTTCTTGAGAAACTTCCTCTGAGGTTGGGCACTTAAAAATACATGTTGTTGTTAGGAGCTTTAGCTTCCTTTGTTGGGAGACCATCAAATCTGGGTGTGCAACAATGTGACCTGGAGGATATGGTTTCTAATTTTCCAATGAACATGAGGCAGCCATGCTGAATACTCTCTTTGTAGTTTAACTATGGTCACTGGGTTGTAAGTGTCTCCACGTGTGGACTGTGAAGCCATTTGGTCATTCTCCAATTTTCGTGGTGTTTCTCACAGGTGCACTGGGAGTTTGGTATTTGCTTCATGAAATACAAGGAGCTAAACTGGGACACAGTGCTGGAGAGAGTTCTGTCCCGTGTGGAGGGTCACGGTCTGCATGAGAATGCACCAACCAGGATTCAATTCCACATAAGTTGCCCCCATTTCCATAGCAACCTGATTCTGAACATTGCAATGAAACCTCTCTATATAAAAAACACCTTTGCATAGAAGGGTCTGCTGGCTGTACCATGTCAGTCACAAGCCTTTGGGAAGCCAATGGCAGATCCACATGTCACCACCACACATGTTTTATCACACACCTTCACACCACTGCTCTAGGCCCACTAATGAGCAGGATCCAACTTACTGGCATCACTGTTCTACACAAATTTCATGAAACCCAGTAAATCAAGGCACTGTCTGGTACACTCATCATCAGCAACAGGACATCCAAAAGTTCTCCAGTGCCACCTGGTCATGGGAATTTCAAAAATTTCATGGTATTTATCAAGCCATTTGTCAAGGATGAAGTTGGAGGCTCTGGGGGTTTCAATTCATTCAGGAACCATTAAATGTTGAGGAAGCTCATTTCAATGAAAGCTCTAGAGAACACTCACAGGCAAGGCTTCCCAAAGAGTAGCCAAAAGGTCACATGAAGCCAGGCCCATTGAGGTCTACAATGTGAGGTCCATGCGTGTTTTGACTCAACTGTGGCTGCAAAGTCTTTCAGAATAAAATCATGTGATATCCTGGCTGAGATTCCCAGTGCTCTGTGGAAAGCCACTCTGGGCCTAGATCTCAGGTTCCAAGGGCAACTCTCATGCATGGTCTAGTAAAATTCAAACACAATTGATGACAATGCTTCTCTGAGGTCAGTTCCAGAACTCAGACTCTAAGGGGAATCACACCAGAGTTAAAGCCCAGGTAAACCCAGGGATCTCTTCCAACTGCCACACAACTTACCACAATTCAAAACAAAATTCTCCCACATGGCCCTTATCTTCTTCCATGTAGACCCTCATCATAACCTCTGGATGGAATTTTCCATGAGGGGCACAGACCAAGAAAATGTCCAAAATAACCTACCTTTCCCCCGACTTGCCTAAAATCAGTGTGGCCTGGAAACCCTGACTGTGAACGAGGAGTGATCAAATAGGTCTGCCATTAATACTGCTTGGCTTCTCCAATTTGAGGCCTACTGACTGTGGGGTTTAGATTCTTTATGTGAATTGGAGTAATGAGAACACCCAAGCAGGTATGGGCTAACCTCTGCAGGGCTTTGAATAACTCACTTGACCCAAAGGATCCCTATTCTCACTTGATAGATGTCAGGAACCTTTGAAAGGAAGGCGAGAGTCTTCATCTACAATGACAGCTCTTTTGGCTATTTTGGTTCTGTATGCATCCATGGGATCTTTCTTTAGATCCATCAGGTGCTGAGAATCTAAGCCACAGCCTCACACAGGGCCAAGAGGCTGATTCAGACACATCCCTTTCCAAAGCAATTAAGCAAAGAGCCCTAGGTGATGCCCATTCATTTCCATTTGAAAACTGTTTTCTTCAGGCTTCACAAATTGGTGGCCTGAGGCAAAGAACTTCGTGACATTCATAGCAACAGAATAATAGGTAAGCAAAAGGCCCAAAGCAGGGTTTCTCCACTGAGATTTAGTGGTCACACATATATCTGATTTTTCTGAGATGCTCACAATTCACTTGAGCTATCCAGTACATGGCCATGTCACAGAGCTTGGAGGTGGTACATACCTTAGAGACAAAACCATGAGACTATTCTTGAGAGGGGCCAGAATTCTGGAAGAAAACTGTAACTTAGGAAGATTGCAGGTGTTACCCATTGATAAGGCAATCTGAACTCCATTCATAAATTGGGCAGGATGAATTCTGGGAAGCTTTCTACTAGACAGGACACATCCATTGATGCATTCTTTCTTTCTAATGAGTACAACCACAGACACAGTGAGGTAAACAGACATAGAAACACTCGCCTTGTCAAATGACTTACAATAAACAGTTCATTCCACAGCACATAAAGCGCCTTGCCTACCTATTCTCAGAAAATGAGACAAAACCACAAACCAACACCCACAAAGGCAGCTCCTTCCCCCAAGAAGGTCTGTTACTATCCGGAGTGTCCTCTGACTGGTGGGCCATATTATTTTCCCCCTAAATGGCCTGAAATGTCTCAGATCTGGTCTCCTTGGCCAACTCTGTGAAGGTGTCAGGACCCAGAGGTGAGCCACTCCCTGCTTTCTCAGGAAAGGCCCATCTTCAGAGCTTTACTGGCATTTTGCAATCCTCACATCAATACGTACCAAGAAAGTCTTACTCTGTCCTTGGTAAATCCAAACAAGTGAGACCACTGGGACTGGGACTGGGACTGACTCTGGGTGCCTGGCTTCATGAATCTCAAGTTCTGAGATTTCCTTCACTAAGGAAGTGATGTGAGGTCACTTCCTTCAGGAACTGAATGAGGTCACTGCCTTGGCAACCACTTTGTCCAACCAGTGGCTTCCAAGTCTCACATGAAAAGGAGGCTGTCCCTAATTCCTGTGACACTTTCACAAGTTAGAATCTTATATCAACCATAGGCACCCGGGAACAGCTACCCACACAGGCCTGGTTTGGTCCATCTTCTCTACATTAAGAATAGAGAGGCTGATTCAGACAGAAACCTTCATCCTGACCAGGTTGTTTGCCATTGAACATGACTTTTGCTCTCTCAGGTCCTTCATAGCTGCGTATATATTCTCCAGTGATCATTTCAGCATGGAACTTTGAGGGTCTCAGTAGGTGGAAGACCCCCTACATTTCTTTACTGTAAGACCAACTCTGTTCCTTCCCTCTGTAAATTTAGATTGAGGGAACAGTGTATGGTTAGGGTTAACAACATGTTTTATTTGTGTTAGGAATTATTCTGCTGGATGAATAATGGTATTGGGAACCTGAAATATTTATAAGAATATGTATTTGAAATATAAGTATGAAAAGAGAAATCTAGGTAAGATTTGAAGCCAGGAAGGGCATTGGGCCCTTGATTATGATATTTCGCTTTGAATTACATTCTGCAATGTGGTCGCAGGTAAATCTACATACAATGGAATAAAACCTAGTACCTCAGATGCCTGAATGTCGAAGAGAACATCCAGTCAAAAAGGGATAGTCAGTAGGATTAGGAAAATAGTAGGTTTAGGTTGAAGATTGAGTCTTTGAGTTGGAAATATAGTTCTTTAGCAATAGGGTTTCGTTTAGAGAGTGAATGAAAATATCAGCACATATGAAGAGTCAGTCACAATGATGAACTGGGGAAAATATGTAGGAAAGCAGATATAAAATAGAGACATTAGGAAATCAGGCAAAGTATAAAGTGAGTAACAGGATTAGACATTTTCAACAGGGTTGAGGTTGAATATATGATATTAGAAGAAACAAATATGTAGTCACCAATAGGATTGAAATTTGAGAGCATTAGGCGACCTGGACATGGATGGTTTTAGTAATATATATTCACGTTCAATTTAGGTTTTGGTACAATCATAAGTGTTACCTTTACATTTGTGTCCAGAATATTACTGTGATAAAAATGTATATGTAGATCAGGTGATATGAGTATTTCTTCCACCATTATGGGGAGCAATATTTTTACAACCTATAAATTAGTATTGGGGAAAAAAATAGGTGTACCCTGTTTTGATGAATATAGAGATGATGAATGAATAGACCAAACTGTGAATAAATAATATAACTGGACCCAACATTAGAAATTGGAATTGGAATAAATTGATATCTGAAAATATACAGGAAATCTTATATTGATATTGGCATACATACATTCATTACAACCAGTTGTACATCTAATGGTAATATTAGTGTTATGGTTGATCATGAAGAGTGTGTGAGTTTTGCTTCAAAATTGATTATGCAAATCGAAAATAATGTGTTTGCAAAGAAGTCTCATGAAAGACCAGTCAAGAAACATGGAGGAATACATGTGTTCTGAAGCAGGAAGTGATTGAAAGTGAATCAAAAGTTTTAAATTTTGAAATTTTGGATGAAACATTTATCCTATGATGTGCATAAACTGAAGAAATAGTACTGTACCAGTGTTGAATAAAAATGAATGTCAAAATACACATCATGTCCCATAGGAATCTACTTGCATTGATATTAACCTGGGTAAGTTACTGCAGAAATATTAGGATTTGTATGCACCTTTCATTGAAGTTAGTTTTCAGTACTAGTAAACAAATATGTGTTTCAGGGGGATGAATATTTCTGAGAATAATCTTGTAAAAATTTGATTATAAATCCACATACATGAATATGAATGTATTTAGGGAGTGTATAATAAGACACATATATTTTATATTTTAAAAAATCTGGAGATTGTATATATATATATATATATATATATATATATATATATATATATATATATATACACACACAAACACAAAACACACACAGACATTAAAGAGTAGCAGTATATATGCCAATCGAAATTCATGGTGAAATATATATCGTCCACTGATCCAAAAATATTAATTTTACTGAACATGGATTTATGAATAATGTTGTTCAACTAGGAAGATCACCCATAGGTTGAATTTTAAGATGCAACAGCATTTACGAGGAGTTATCTCTTCTCATAATTTTTATCTGCCACGTCAGCCTCCAAACAAGTATGTACATGTGATACCAGCTAGGATTCTATATGTGCATATAAAAATACATTTGCTGAATAGGCTACAGAGAAAGGGAGATAGAAATTCACATATTTGTTAACTTTAAAAACACATGGAGAACTATTTCAATTAAAAATTATCTAGATTTATAACACCTATCCTACATAATGCAAAAGGCAAGTCCAACTATACACCATGCCTTCTCTGTACTGCTTGTATTTCTATTCTGTTTGGGTTATTTTTCTCCATCATATTAGGATTAGTAGTCAGAGTCTAGTAGGGTATGGGTTCGTGTCAGGGATTCAGTATTTTTAATGGGAAATTGGAAAATGAATCCAATGTGTATGCAAATATGTGCTACACAAAAATCTTCCCACTTTCATCCACAACAATGCCTTGACATTACCTTCACCCCAGGTAAGACACAATTAGAGGAGAAGAGTTAGAAAATCTGTGAATACTTATCTGGAATGGAATATGCTCAGGAGTTCACAACCTTGGAGGTGGTAGAGCAGTTTCCAAAAGTAAGGGACATGGTAAACACTCCACAAACATTGAGCTCTGCTGGCCTAAAGACTTCTTGAGAAACTGCCTCTGAAGCTGGGCACTTGAAATATATGTTGTATTAAGGAGTTTTAGCTTCTTTTGTAGTGAGACCATCAAAGCTGGGTCTGCATCTATATGACCTGGAGAACATGGATTCTTATTTTCAAATGAACCTGAGGCAGCAGTGCTGAATTCTCTCTTTGTAGGTAAAGTGTGGACACTGGAGGCTAAGTTTCACCCCGTGTGGACTGTGAAGCCATTTGGTCCTCCTCAAATTTTTGTGGTGGTTCTTGCTGCTGCACTGGGGCTTTTGGTTCTTGCTGCTGCACTGGACTTTTTGAACAACAAGTTCAACTGGGACACAGTGCTAGAGGGAGTTCTGTCACGTGTGGTGGGTTAGGGTCTGCAGGAGAATGAAACAACCAGGCTTCTTTCTCACATAGCTTGCACCCTTGACCATATCAACCTGATTCTGATCATTACCTTGAAAGCTCTCCAAATAAAAAGATGCCTTTACAAATAAGGGTCTGCTGGCTGCACCATGTCAGTCACAAGCCATTTGGAAGCAAATGGGCTAATCACATGGACCCACCACAGATGTTTTATCACACACGTGGCTACCACTGCTCTAGGCCCACTACTCAGCAGGCTCCAACTTACTACCATCTCTGTTCTACATTATTTTTATAAAT
Source organism: Callospermophilus lateralis (assembly GCF_048772815.1). Lineage (NCBI taxonomy): Eukaryota > Metazoa > Chordata > Mammalia > Rodentia > Sciuridae > Callospermophilus > Callospermophilus lateralis. The sequence goes on from NW_027514896.1 coordinate 164,526, forward strand.
TCCAGTCAATCAAGGCACTCTCTGGTACACTCATGATCAGCAGCAGGACATCCAAAGATACTCCAGTGCCACCTGGTCATGGGAATTTCAAAAATTTCAAAGTATTTATCTAGCCATTTTTCAAGGATGTAGTTGGGAGGCACTGTGGCTTTCAAGAACCATTAAATGTTGAGGAAGCTCATTTCAGTGAAACTCTGGAGAACTTTCATAGGCAACGCTTCCCATAGAGTGGCCAAAAGGTTACATGAAGCCAGGCCTATTGAGGTCTACAATGTGAGTTCCATGTGTGTTTTGACTCTCAAGTATGGCTGCCAAGTCTTTAAGAATAAAATCATGGGATAATTTGGCTGAGATTCCCAGTGCTCTGTGGAAAGCCACCCTGGACCTTGATCTAAGTTTATAAGGGCGACTCTCATGCATGGCTTCCTAAAATCCCAACTCGATTCATGGCAATACTTCTCTGAGGTCACTTCCAGAACTCAGTCTCTAAGGGGATTCACACCAGAGTTCAAACCCAGGTGGACCCAGTCATCTCTTCCAACTGCCAAACAAATGACCACAATTAAAACCAAAATAGTCCCACATGGCTCTCATCTTCTTCCATATAGACACTCATCATTACCTCTAGCTGGAGGTTTCTATGAGGAGCGGAGGACAAGACAGTGTCCAAAATACGCACTCTTGCTCGTCATTTTCATAAAGTCAGAGTGGCCTGGACACCCCTTCTGTGAACCAGAAGTGATCAAAAAGGCCTACCATTAATACTGCTCAGCTTCTCCAATTTGAGGCCTACTGACTGTGGGGTTTAGATTCTTTATGTGCATTGGGGTCATGAGAAAACCCAAGCACCTATTGGCTAGCCTCCGCAGGGCTTTGAAGAAGTCATTTGACCCAAAGGATTCCTATTCTCACTTGATAGAGGTCAGGAACCTTACAAAGGAAGGCAAGAGATTTTATCCACAATAACTGCTCTTTTGGCCATTTTGGTTTTGGATGCACACATGGCATCTTTCTTTAGATCCATCAGGTGCTGAGAATGCAAGCCACAGCCTCACACACAGCCAACAGACTGGCTCAGACACATCCCTTTCAAAAGCAATTACTCAAAGAGAGACAGGTGATGCTCATTTATTTCCATTAGAAAACTGTTTTATTCAGGTTTCACAAAGTGGTGCCTTAGGCAAAGACCTTCCTGACATTCAGTGCTACAGAACAATAGGTAAGCAAAGGCCCAAAGCAGGGATTCTCCACTGAGACTTTCATGATCACACAGATATCTGAGTTTCCTGAGATTCTCGCCATTCCCTTCAGCTATCCAGTACACGGCCATGTCACAGAGCTTTGAGGTGCTACATATCTTGGTCACAAAACCATGAGTCTATTCTGGAGAGTGGCCAGAATTCAAGAAGAAAACAGAAACTTAGGAAGACAGCAGGTCTTGCCCATCAATAAGGCAAGCCTCCGTCCTTTCATAAATTGGGCAGGATGAATGTGGGGAAGCTTTCTCCTAGACAGGACACATCCATTGATGCATTTTCTTTTGTAATGTCTACAACCATGGACACAGTTGGATACACAGACATAGAAACACTTGCTTTGTCAAATGACTTACTAGAAACAGTCCATTCTAAACCAAAGAAACCGCCTTTCCTACCTATTCTCAGAGCATGAGACAAAACCACATACACACACTCATTCCCACAAAGGCACCTTTTTCCCCCAAGAGGGTCTGTGACTATCAAGAGGGTCCTCTGCCTTGTGGGCCATACTATGTTCCCCCAAAATGGCTTCTCTATTCTCAAATCTGGACTCCTTGGCCCACTCTGTGAAGTTGTCAGGAGCCAGCGGTTAGCCAATACCTGCTTTCTCAGGAAAGACCCCAATTCAGATCTTTCCTGGCATTTGGCCATCCTCACAACTGTAGATACCAAAAAAGATTGACTCTCTCCTTGGTAAATCCAAAAAGTGAGACTTCTGTGACTGTTATTGGGCCTGACTCTGGCTGCCTGTTTTCAGGGATCCCAAGTTCAGAGAGTTCCATCACCAAGAAAGTGAGGTAGGTCACTTCCTTCATGAAGTGAATGAGCTCACAGCCTTGGCAACCACTTTGTCCTAACAGTTGCTTCCAAGGGTCCCATGAGATGGAGGCTGCCCCTACTTCCTGTGACACTTTCACAAGTTAGAATGGTATATCAACCATTGGTACCGGGGAAAAGATCTCCACACAGGCCTGGTTTGGTCCATTTGCTCTATATTAAAAAGAGAGAGGCTTATTCAGACACATCCCTTCATAGTGACCAGGTTGTTTGCCATGGAAGCTAACTTTTGCTCTCTCAGGTCCTTCATAGCAGTCTACATCTTCTTCGGGGATCATTTCTGCATGGATCTTTGATATTCTCAGCAGGTGGAAGATCCCCAACATTCCTCTTTTGTAAGACCAACTCTGTCCCTGCACTGCTCTAAAGTTAGATTGAGGGAACAGTGTATGGTTAGGGTTAATAATATGTTCAATTTTGGTTAGCAATCATTCTGCTGGATGAATAATGGTATTGGAAACCTGTGATATTTACAAGAATATATAGGTAAAATATAACAGAAATCTAGGGAAGATTTGAAGCCAAGTAGGGCATCGGGCCCTTGAGTGGGATACTTAGCTTTGAAATATATTCTGCACAGATGTCTCAGATAAGTCAATATACAATGAAATTGGATCTTGTACCTCGGATGATTGAATTACAAACAGAACATCTAGTCATAAAGGAATAGTCCGTAGGATTACCAAGGTAGTCAGCAGGTTTATAAAGAAGAGTGAGTATAGGATTTGGACCAAAAGTTCTTTACAAATAGTGTTTCGGGTAGAGAGTGAATGTAAATGTCAGCACATGTGAAGAGTCAGTCACAATGATGAACAGGGGAAAATATGTAGGAAAGCAGACATAAATAGAGACATTAGGAAATCAGCAAAAGTATAAAGTGTGTAATTGGTTTAGACATTTTCAACAGGGTTGAGTTTGAATATATAATCTTAGGAAGAAACAAATATGCTGTCACAAATAGGATTGAATTCGAGAGCATTAGGTAACCAGGACTTGGATGTTTTTTTGTAATCCATGTTCACTTTCCATTTAGGCTTTTTTAAAATCATAAGTGTGACCATTGCATTTTGTGTCCAGAATATTATTGTGATAAAATGTATGTGTAGATCAGGTGACATAAATATTTCTTCCACCGTTTCTGGAGCAATGTTTTGTAGACGTATAATTTAGTATTTGGGGTACAAATAGGTGTACCCTGTGTCAATGAATATGCAGATTATGCATGAATAGACCATACTGTGTATAAATAATATAACTGGTTCCACTTTAAATAATGGATTGAATTGATATCTGAAAATATAAAAGAAATCTCATATTGATATGCAATCATTCATTCCAACCACTTATACATCTAATGGTAATATTAGGGTTATATTTTATCCTCAAAAGTGTGTGAGTTTTGCTTCAAACGTGATTATGGAAATCAAAAATAATGTGTTTGGAAAGAAGTATCATGAAAAGAATAGTCAAGAAACCTGGAGGAATTCATGTGTTCTGAAGCAGGAAGTGATTGAACGTGAAACACATGCATATAAATTTGCGAACTTTTGAATGAAATATATACAGTATGATGTGCATAAGCTGCAGAAATAGTAATGTAGCAGTGTTGAATAAAAATGAACATCAAAATACACATCATGTCCCCTAGGAATCTACTTGCATTGATATTAATCTGGGTCAGTTACTGTAGAAATATTAGGATTTTTATGCACCATTTACTGAAGTTAGTTTTCAGTACTAGGAAACAAATATGTATTTCAGGTGGATGAATATTTCTGAGAATAATCTTGTGGAAACTTGGTTTTAAATCCATATAAATCGCAAAACATTATAAACAAAAAACACACAGAGACATTAAAATGTAGCATAGTATATGCCAATTGAAATTCATCTTGAAATATATGTCATCCACTGATCCAAAACTATTTGTTTAATGAACTTGGATTCATGAATAATGTTGTTCAACTAAGAAGCTCCCCCATAGTTTGAATTTTCTGTTCCAACAGTGTTTAGGAGGAGTGATCTCCTAAATGTGTATGCAAATATGTGCTACACAAAAATATTTCCACTCTCATCCAGAACAATGACTTGATATTACCTTCGCCCCAAGAAAGACACAATTGGAATAGAAGAGTTAGAAATTCTGTGAATACATATCTGGAATTAAAATGCTCGGGAGTTCACAACATTGGAGTTTGCAGAGGAGTTTCCAAAAGTAAGGGAGAGGCTTGATAGACCCAACCTGATTTTTTATTAAAATTGGGAACCATCTTGCCACAAAGCCGTGAAAAGATAATTTTGGCTTTACTCTAAATCACTGCAAATTCTGAAACTGCTTGGAACGCCTGCCGTGCCTTGAACTCATCCACACCTGGCTCTCTGACCAGATAACAGTACTTTCTGAAACTTTAGTGACACCTCATAAATATTGGCCTTCCCTGGCCAGACAACAACCCTCTCTGAGGCTCTAATGGTCCTCATTATTTCTGATATTGGGGCCCGCCAGCAAAAAAAAAAAAAAATGTAAACTACCATTAGTGTGATGCTTTCAAAGTTTTGTTATCTGTAACCACCCGTTTGTGTAACTTTCTGGGCTATATAGCTGGGCTGTAGGAAAGGTGGGGTTGCTGTCTTGTTCCTGCCATTTTGGGAAGGAGAGGCAGCCCAGCCTGTTGAAATAATAAGCTTGCCTTAATTTGATTTTAATTGGAGTCAGTGGTCTTTTCTTGCATCCTAGTCCAAAATTTTGGAGTTCCCCAGTGAGATGACCCTGCCCGAGCAGATCACAAAACCAGACTGCTGAAAATTCTGAAGGTGGCCTTCCCTCCAGGGCACTGGGCTGGAGAACCACTCTAGGGGTGCACAACTTGAGATTTTCCAAGGCCTTGGAGTGAGCCGTCAGTCTGGGGAGCACTGCAGTGAACCACCACACTAAAACTATTATCAAGCCCCTGGTGGAGGAGGCCTCCATAGGTAAGTGGCGCCTTTATAACATCTGATATCTGGTTAAGGGAGATCTCTTCTGATGACAGAGAGGTGGCCTGGGGAGGCTCACATACACTCCAGTCCAGGACAGTAATGAGAATCATGCTGTCCTCTGTTCTGTTCTGTAGGAAATTCCTCTGGAAGGGTAGAGAGGTGCCGATGGGCACACACACGCTCCTACCCTGGAGCTTTAGCAAGATGTTGCATTGCTCCTCTGTTTTTCTGTTTCTGCACCAGGATTCTGTTTTTCTGTGTTTTGTTCTGTGGTCTATATGTTTTTTGTTGTTTGTTTTTGTGCGTTTTTTTGTTTGATTTCTGTGGTAAAATTTTAAGGATATTGGACGTGAAAAAGGGTAACAAATCAAGTAAGCCTGACACCCTTTCGACTGTGTTTTAAGGAACTGTGATGAACTTTACCCACCTTTGTTAAGCAGGAAGAAAGAAGCCCCTAGCTGGCTGCCTGGAGCACACCCACTGCACAGGGCAATGCCTGCTGGGGAACGAAGAACTGAGTATATCCCAGGTTAACAAGTGAAACTCTTTAAAATCCCTTGTCCCTCCAGATCATGAGAGTCACAACCTTTTGGCAGAGTCCCCTTGTTTTTCCTTTGTTAGCAAAGCAATAAACCTCCATTTTCTTTTTCTCAAAACCCTGTCCTCATTATTAAATTAGCATTAATTTGCTTCAGGGTCAGAAACCGAACTTTAAGTTACAAATTTTGATACCCGGCCATGTCCCAGAACTTTTTGAGAGCTGACGACTGAAATGTTAGGAGATGGAGCATGCTTGGAGTGGACCCGAAACAGAAGAGCTAATCCTGTAAGTAAAAGGAGGGACTGAGGGACCCCAGCAACTGCCAAAGCCCTGTTGCTTCAGGGAATTCCCTCCTTCCTTCCCTGCACTGTAAGCATTATGACACCTCTGTCTTCTTTTAAAAGAGAAAAATAAAAAGGGGACACTAAATGCAGTAAAGTCACCATGGAGACCCTTGATTTTACATTTCAGGTAGCTTCTCTGTGAAAACATCTGGTCCCCTTGTGGGGACATCTGTGGTGCCACTGGTGCAGGAGATTTTTCTCTTATCTGCTCTGTTTTAAAGGCTTCTGTCTGTCAGCCATATTCTGGAGTTCCTTTCTGTCTGTCTTGTGCCTTTGTTTTTGGCCCTTTAAGACATGTGCAATAATGTGTTTATATTATAAATTGTTTCTTGAGAATGATCTTAGCTGAATGTGTGTCTAAATGATGATGTTTTATTGTAAAAATCTGGTATCTGAATGCATTTTTTGAAGCATTGCACAATATTGCAGTTAAAAGTCGGGTTTAGGTAATTGTTTAGTTTTTGATTTCAGATAATTCATGCCAGAGAACTTAAATACTTAGGATGGAAAACTAAAGAACTCTACTTCCAAGTTGGCAAGTAACTTCCCAATCATGCAGTCTTTTTTTCTCCAATTTTGAATTGGGTAGCCTGGGAAAATGTCACTGTGTTTACCAGTGCATTAATTTGGACAAGGATAGTAAATCATAGTATGATATCTGTTGACAAAACAAGATGTAAAGATATAAAATTTTGTGAATTGTATCTTAAACTTGTAGCATAATTTTCAACATCCTAACCAGAAAATTATGGTTAAAATGCCTTAGGCCTGAGGTGTCTGCTCAGAATAGCATTTTTTTCCTGCTCCTTCCAGACCTCAGCCAGGACTTCTGTTGAAATGCAAATGAAAGTCTCCTATAAGCTCAGTAGGAGACTGATCTGAGGCCTAAGGGAAAAAAATGGTAAATTGTATGGTATTTACTAATTACCGGCCAGTCATTTTTTCTAGGACTCATAATTTTTTCTTAGATTCTTTTTTTTTTTGAGTTTATGATTTTGATCCTACAGACCTAGGTTAATGTTTTTCTGATCAGTTTTATCTTTGACCAACTGTGGAGTTTTAAAAACATTGCAATGGTGATTTCACCTGAAAAGCTACAAGGCCTTCACTATTATTAGGTGTGCACACTTTTGTTATGTGTTTTATGTATATATATATATATATATATATATATATATATATATATATATATATATATATATATATATACACATATGTCCGTATATCATTCAAATGATACACAAATTAACATATATAAGGAGCACTCATATAAAAAAGCGCTCATAAAAACAAATTTTAAAAAGTGGACCACAGATCTTTAATTCACGTGGTTTAAATGTTTCAATTTAGATTGGATAAACAGATAAATATAAATGTCTTCAAATTTATGCCTATAAGTTATTCTAGGTGATCAAAAATCTAATAAAATATTATTGTCTACCAAAGGTCTATATGACTTTGTTCTAGGAATTTTCCTTCAACCAAAAAATGGTTTACACTGTTCAATACATTTGTCTAATATTTTGATTAAAAAGTAAAGTAAATTTGATTTGGATTTACTCATTCATGAGTGTTTTTGTTTGATATCTGATTGATATACTAAGGTCTATCAATTTTTAGTACAAAATCTGTATAAAATGTTTACAATCTTATACAGACTTTCTACTAAAGTCTGTGTAAGATTGTAAAAATTAGTCATGTGTTAAAGAGACAAAAATTTCTTAAAACATAAGAATACTCATAACATTGTGTTTATTAAGTTTTATTTTTTCCAGAGCAAGCAACCATAAAAATTAAACAACTGTTTAAAACAGAACTGTTATTTTAGAGCACTGTACTGCCATTTCTTTAAAAGATAAACTTGGTTAATGTAGAAACATCAATGTAACTGTGATGCTATTAATGTGCTCATATCTTCCAGTTATACAACTCGATAAGGTAGAAACTTTAAAAGAGCATTATATCAAGCTGGTGTTCTGAAGTTGTATGGTAAATAAAATATATATTGGGGATTTATTTACCTGTTATCAATAAGATATGTAAAGTTTTATGTTACACTTTACATTGTGCAACAATTTAAATGTATTTTTAAATTAATTAGAGCCTAATCTATTTGAATGTTAAAAACATTCAGCCATTGTTTAATTCATGTTTCAAAAGTGATATTATATGGTGTTAGCTAATGTTCATGTGACCTCAAACAATTTATGTAAACTTTGTAAAAGGATATTAAAAAACGAATATCAGCTTTAGAACTAAAACACTTAAGATTTATAAAGAGCCCTGTCTTACCTGAGATAAGGCTCTGTGTCCCATCTTACTACATGTGAGAATGACTACGAAAGCAGTAGGTCAGATTTTATTTCATTTAAAGTTATGTTCAAAAGTTTTGTTTTTTTCTTTTTTTTTTCTCTCAAGTTTACTAGGATCTCAAACAGGGAATATAAAGTATAACTCACCCAAAAAATTCAGGGTAGCATTACATTAACTAAGTATTTTTACTCTTGTTAAAAAATTTTGTTTTTTATTTTGCTTATAAGTGATCTAAAGATTCCCTGTTGGTGTTTTAACTATGGCTGGAATCTTTCAGAATAAAATCTTGTGATATCCTGGCTTAGATTCCCAGTGCTCTGTGTAAAGTCACCCTTTGCCAAGATCTCAGACTCCAATGTTGAATCTCATGTGTGGCCTCCTGAAATCCCAACACAATTCATGGCAATACTTCTCTGAGGTCAGTTACACAACTCAGTCTCTAAGGGGAATCACAACAGAGTTCAAGCCCAGGTGGACCCAGGCATCTCTTCAAATTGCCACACGAATGATGACAATTAAAACCAAAACACTCTCACATGGCCCTCTTCATCTTTTTATATAGACACTAATCATAACCTCTAACTGGAGGTTTCCATGAGGGGCACAGCCCAAGACAGTGTCAAAAATAATCTCCCTTGTCCCTCATTTGCCTAAAGTCAGGGTGGCCTGGACAACTTAGTGTGAACCAGAAGTGATCAAATAGGCCTGCCGTTAATACTACTCCACTTCTCAAATTTGAGGCCTACTGACTGTGGGGTATAGATTTTTAGTGTGAATTGGAGTTATAAGAAAACCCAAGCACCTATTGTCTCCTCTCTGCAGCCCTTTGAAGAACTTATTTGACACAAATGATCCCTATTCTCACTTGATGGAGGTCAGGAATCTTACAGAGGAAGGCGAGAGGCTTCATCCACAATGACTGATCTTTTTTCCATTTAGGTTTTGGATGCCCACATGGGATCTTTCTTTAGATTCATCAGGTGCTGAAGATCTAAACCACAGGCTCACACAGGGCCAAGAGGCTGATTCAGACACATCCATTTCCAAAGCAATGAAGCAAAGAGCCACAGGTGATGACCATTCATTTCCATTTGAAAACTGTTTTCTTCAGGCTTCACAAAGGGGTGGCCTGAGGCAAAGACCTTTCTGACATTCAGAGCAACAGAACAATAGGTAATCAAAAGGCCCCAAGCAGGGTTTCTCCACGGAGACTTTCCTTGTTACTCTAATATGTGAGTTTTCTGAGTTGCTCGCCATTCCCTTCAGCTATCCAGTACATGGCCATGTCACAGAGCTTGGAGGTGGTACATATCTTGTACAAAAATACATGATACTAATCTTGAGAGTGGCCAGAATTCATGAAAAAATGGAAAATTAGGTAGATAGCAGGTGTTGCCCATGGATAAGGCAAGCCTCAGTCCATTCATTAATTGGAAAGGATGCATGCTGGGAAGCTTTCTACTAGACAGGACACACCCAATGAGCTATTTTTTTCTAATATCCACAAAGAAAAACACAGTGGGATACACAGACATAGAAACAGTCTCCTTGTCAAATGACTTACTGGAAACAGTCCACTCCAATCCAAACAAACCTCCTTTTTTACCTATTCTCAGAACCCGGAAAAAAACCACAAACACAAACCAACACCCACAAATGCAACTCCTTCCCCCAAGTAGGTCTGTCACTATCTGGAGTGTCCTCTGACTAGTAGGCCATACGATGTTCCCCACAAATGGCCTTTCTGTCTCAGATCTGGTCTCCTTGGTCAACTCTGTGAAGTTGTCAGGAGGCAGTGGTGAGCCAATTCCTGTCCTCTCAGGAAAGACCCCTCTTCAGAGCTTTCTTAGTATTTGGCAACCCTTACATCAGTAGGTACCAAGAAAGACTGACTCTGTCCTTAGTAAATCCAAACAAGTGAGCCCACTGCGACTGGGACTTGGACTGGCTCTGGTGCCTGGCTTCCTGGATCACAAAATTCAGAGAGTTCCATCGCCAAGGAAATGAGGTGAGGTCACTACCTTCAGGAAATAAATGAGGTCCCTGTCTTGGCCACTAACAGTTGCATATTAGTGTCTCCTGACATGGAGGCTGCCCTACTTCCTGTGATACTTTCACATGTTAGAATGGTATAGAAACCATAGTCACCTGGGAACAGCTCTCCACACAGGCCTGCTTTGGTCCATCTTCCCTGCATTAAGAATAGAGAGGCTGACTCAGACACATCCTTTCATCCTGACCATGTTGTTTGCCATGGAATATGACTTTTGTTCTCTCAGGTCTTTCATAGCTGCCTACATCTTGTCCAGGGATTATTTCTGCATGGATTTTGAGGTACTCAGCAGGTGGAAGATCTCCTAACTTCCTGTATTGTAATATCAACTTTATCCCTGCTCTTCTGTAAAGTGAGATTGAGGGAACATTGTATGGTTAGGGTTAATAGCATGTTCCATTTGGCTTAGGAATCATTCTGCTGGATGAATAATGGTATTGGGAACCAGCAATATTTATAAGAATATAGAGGTAAAATATAAGTATGAAAACAGAAATCTAGGTAATATTTGAAGCCCAGAAGGATTTGGGCTCTTGATTGGGATCCTTAGCTTGAGTAATGTTTTGCACCGAGGTCGATGCAAATCGATATACAATGGCATAAGACCCTGTACCTCAGATGATTGAATGTAGAAGAGAACATCCAGTGAAAAAGGGATAGTGTGTAGGATTAGAAAGATAGTCAGTAGGTTTAGGAGGAAGAGTGAGTCTAGGATTTGGACCAAAAGTTCTTTATCAATAGTTTTCGGTAAGAGAGTGAATATAAATGGCACCATATGTGAAAAGTTGGGCACAATGATGAACTGGGAAAAATATGTAGGAAGGCAGACATCAATAGAGACATTAGGAAATCAGGCAAAGTATAACGTGAGTGATAAGATTTGACATTTTCAACAGGGTTGAGGTTGAATACATAATCTTAAAAAGAAACAAAAATGTAGTCACCAATTGGATTGACATTTGAGAGCATTAGGCAAACTGGACATGGATGTTTTTAGTAATCCATGTTCACATTCCATTGAGGCTTTATTGCAGTCATAATGGTGACCTTTGCATTTTGTGTCCAGAATATTACTGTGATAATATGTATATGTAGATCAGGTGACATGAGTATTTCTTCCACCTTTTCTGCGAGCAATATTTTGAAAACATATAAATTAGTACTGGGGATACTAAGAGGTTTACCCTGTGTTGATGAATATAGAGATGATGCATTAATAGACCATACTGTGAAAAAATTATGTGACTGGTTCCAAATTTACATAATGGATTGTTTTAATATCTGAAAATATAGACGAAATCATATATTGATATATGTACATTCATTCCAACAAGTTATATATCTAATGGTATTATTAGGGTTACCGTTTATCATGAATAGTGTGTGAGTTTTGCTTCAAAAATGATAATGGAATCGAAAATAATGTGTTTAGAAAGAAGTCTAGTGAAAAGACCAGTCAAGAAACATAGAGGAATATATTTGTTCCGAAGGAGGAAGTGATTGAAAGTAAACCAAATATTTATAAATTTGTGAACTTGTGAATGAAAGGATATATTTTATGATGTCCATAAACTGAATAAATAATAACGTACCAAGTTTGAATAAAAATGAACTTTAAAAAACACATCATATCCAATAGGAATGTATTTGCATTGATGTTAAACTTGGTCAGTTAGTCTAGAAATATTAGGATTTGTAAGAACCCTTCCCTGAATTTAGTTTTCAGTACTAGGAAACAAATATGTATTTCAGTGGATGTATATTTCTGAGAATAAACTTGTTAAAAGTTGATTATAAATCCACATATATGAATATGAATGAATTCAGGTGGTGTATAAGAAGACATATATTTCATATTTAGGAAAATCTGGAGACTATATATATATATATATATATATATATATATATATATATATATATATAGAGAGAGAGAGAGAGAGAGAGAGAGAGAGAGAGACAAACACACACACATTATAATGTCGCAATATATATGTCAATCGAAATTCATCATGAAAAATAACTCATCTGCATATCCCAAAATATTCATTTTACTGAACATGGATGTATGTAGAATGTTGTTCATCTAGGAAGCTCACCCATGGGTTGAATTTTCTGTACCAACAGCTTTTAGGAGGAGTGATCTCTTCTCACAAATAGTATCTGCCAAGTCAGCCACCTTACAAGAATGTACGTGTGAAACCAGGTAGGATTCTATTTGTGCATATAAAAATACATGTGCTTAATAGGCTACAGAGAAAGGAAGACAGGAATTCATATATTTCTTAACTTTAAAAACACATGGAATAGTGTGTAGTGTCCCTCTTTATCCCTTTTGATTAACTTTGGCTTAAAAAAAAGAATTTTATTGAGAATTTTTGTATATATCTTTGTCAGGAATATTGCTCTGAAGATTTCTTTCCTTGATGTGTCTTTGTCTGATTTTGGTATGTGAGTGATAATAGCCTCATGGAATGAGTTTGGAGGAGTTCCATCCTTTTCTATTTTATGGAATAATTTGAGGAGTATTGTGATGAATGCTTCTTTGAAGGTCTTGTAGAACATGGCTGAGAATCTGTCTGTTCCTGGGCTTTGCTTGATTGGTAGGCTGTTGACAGCAACTTCTATTTCATTGCTTGAAATTGATTTGTTTAAATTGTTCACGTCCTACTAATTAAGTTTGGGTATATCTCTAAAATTTTATTGATGTCATCATGGTATTTTAATTTATTAGACTATAAATTTTCAAATTAGTTTTCAAATATTCTCTGTATTTTAGTTGTGTACTCTGTAAAAGTTCCTTTATGATCCTTAATTTTAGTAATTTGAGGTTTTTTTTTTCTTCATTAGCTTGGTTAAGGAAGTGTCAATTTTATTTATTTTTCAAAGATTAAATTTTGTGTTGTGTCAAAAAAAATAACACATGGAAAATTATTTCAATAAATTGAATAGATTTATAAATCCTACCTTATATTATGCAAAAGGCAAGTCCAACTATACACCATGTCTCTTCTGAAATGCTTGTATCTATTCTGTTTGGGTTCTTTTTCTCCATTATACTAGTATTAGTGGTAAGAGTCTCATAGGGTATATGAATGTTTCTGAGAATAATCTTGTGGAAAGATAATTATAAATCCACATTCATGAATATGAAAAATTTAGGAAGTGCAAAATAAGACACATATATTTCATATTTTGAAAAATTTGGAGAGTATATCTATATTTATATCTATATATCTATATCTATATCTATATCTATATCTATATCTATATCTATATATATATATATATACACACACACACACACACACACACACACACACACAACACTCACAGACATTAAAAAGTACCAATATAAATGCCAATCGAAATTCATCAGTAAATATATATCATCCACAAATGCAAAAAATATTTATTTTACTGAACATGAGTTTATATATAATGTTTTTCTAATAGGACGCTCTCCTATAGGTTGAATTTTCATTTCCAAAAGCATTTAGGAGGAGTGAACTCTTCTCACAATTTGTATCTGCCAAGACAGCCACCTCACAAAAATGTACGTGTGATACCTGGTAGGATTCTATATATGCATATAAATATACATGTGTGAATAGGCTACAGAAAAGGGAAACAAGAATTCACATATTTGTTAAGTTTAAAAACACATGGACAATATTTCAATTAAAATTTGACTAGATTTATAACTCCAACCTTATATAAGGCAAATGTCAAGTCCAACTATACAACATGTCTCCTCTGAAGTGCTTGTATTTCTATTGTGTTGGGTTAATTTTCCCCATTATATTAGGATGAATAGTCTGAGTCTACTAGGTATGGGTTAGTGTCAGGGATTCAGTACTTCGAATGAAAAATTGGAAAATGAATCCAATGTGTATGTAAATATACGATGCACAAATATCCTCCCGCTCTCATCCAGAACAATGCCTTGACATTACCTTCACCACAAGTAAGACACAACTAGAGGAGAAGAGTTACAAAATCATTGAATACATATCTGAAATGGAAAATGCTAAGGAGTTCACATTCTGGAGGTGGTAGAGGAGTTTCAAAAAGTAAGGGACAGGGTAAACACTCCACAAACATGGAGCTCTGCTGGCCTAAAAACTTTTTGAGAAACTGCCTCTGAGCTTCCGCACTTGAAATATATGTTGTTTTCAGGAGATTTGGCTTCCTTTGTAGTGAGACCATCAAAGCTGGGTCTACATATATGTGACCTGGAGGACATGGTTTCTTATTTTCCAATGAACAAGATGAAGCAGTGCTGAATCCTCTCTTTGTAGGTAAACTGAGGCCACTGGGGACTAAGTGTCTCCCCGTGTGGACTGTGAAGCCATTTGGTCCTCCTCCTTTTTTTGTGGAGTTTTTGCTGCTGCACTGTGAGTTTGGTATTTGTTTCACGAAATACTAGGAGCTAAACTGGGACACAGTGCTGGAAGGAGTTCTGTCACGTGTGGTGGGTCAGGGTCTGCAAGAGAATGCACCAACTAGGCTTCTATCTCTCACAGCTTGCCCCATTGCCCCCTTTTCCATATCAACCTGATTCTTAATTTTCCTCTGAAAACTCTCCATATAACAAGATGCCTTTACATATAAGGGTCTGCTGGCTGCACCATGTCAGTTACAAGCCACTTGGAATCCAATGGTAGATCCACAAGGCCCTTCCACGAATGTTTTATCAAACACCTCCCCACCACTGCTCTAGACCCACTACTCAGCAGGCTACAAACTACTGGCATCTCTGTTCTACACCATTTTCATGAAACTCAGTAAATCAAGGCACTGTCTGGTATAATCATGATCAGCAAAAGGACATCCAATGTTTCTCCAGTGCCACCTGGTCATAGGTATTTCAAAAATTTCATGGTATTTATCTAGCCATTTTTCAAGCATGAAGTTGGAGGCACTGTGGGTTTCAATTCATTCAGCAAAGATTAAATGGTGAGGAAGCTCATTTCAATAAAATCTCTGGAGAACTCTCACAGGCAAGGCTTCCCAAAGAGTGGACAAAAGGTCACATTAGGTGAGGCCCATTGAGGTCTATAATGTGAGGTCCATGTGTGTTTTGACTCTCAACTATGGCTGCGATTTCTTTAAGGATAAAATTATGTGATATCCTTGCTGAGATTCCCAGGCCTCTGTGGAAATCCACCCGGGGCCTAGGTCTCAGTTTCCAAGAGCGACTTTCATGCATGGCCTCTTAAAATCCCAACAAAATTTATGGCAATGCTTCTCTGAGTTCAGTTCCAAAACCCAGTCTCTAAGGGGAATCACACCAGAGTTCAAGCCCACGTGGACACAGTCATTTATTCCAATGCCACACAAATGAGCAACATTAAAACCAAAACACTCCCACATAGCCCTCATCTTATTCCATATAGTCAATCACCTTAACATCTGGCTGGAGGTTTCCATGAGGGGCGCAGCCCAAGACAGTGTCCAAAATCAGCTCGTTTGCCCCTCATTTGCCTAAAGTCAGGGTAGGCTGGACACCGTTTCTGTGAACCAGGAGTGAACAAATAAACCTGCCGTTAATACTTCTGTATTTCTCCAATTTGAGGTCTACTGATTTTAGGTATTAATTCTTTAGGTGATTTAGAGTCAAGCGAAAACACAAGCACCTCTGCAGGGCTTTGAAGAACTCATTTGACCCAAATAATCCCTATTCTTATTTGATGGAGTGCAGCAACCTAACAGAGGAAGGCAAGAGACTTCATCCAAAATGAATGATATTTTTTGCCATTGTGGTTTTGGAAGCTCACATGGGATCATTCTTAAGATCCATCAGGTGCTGAGAATCTAAGCCACAGACACACACAGGTCCAAGAGGCTGATAAAGACACATCCCTTTCCAAAGCAATTAAGCTAAGAGCCACAGGTGAGGCCCATTTATTTCCATTTGAAAACTGTTTTCTTCAGGCTTCACAAAGGGGTGGCCTGAGGCAAAGACCTTCCTGACATTCAGTGCAACACAACAATAAGTAAGCAAAAAGCCCAAAGCAGTGTTTCTGCACTGAGACTTTCCTGGTCACACTGATATCTGAGTTTTCTGAGATGCTCGCAATTCTCTTCAACTATCCAGTACATGGCCATGTCACAGAGCTTGGAGGTGGTACATATTTTGGACACAAATCCCTGAGCCTATTCTGGAGAGTGGCCAGAATTCAGGAAGAAAACAACAACTTAGAAAGATAGCAGGTGTTGCACATCGATAAGACAAGCTGCAGTCCATTCATATATTGGGCAGGATGAATTATGGGAAGATTTATACTAGACAGGACACATCCATTAATGCATTCTCTTTTCTAATGTCTACAACAACGGACACAGTGGGATACACAGAAACAGAAACACTCGCCTTGTCAAATGACTTACTAGAAACTGTCCACTCCAAACCAAACAAAACGCCTTTCCTATCTATTCTCAGAACATGAGACAAAACAACAAACCCACACCCACTCCCAGAAAGGCACCTCCTGCCCCCAAGTAGGTCTTTGACTATCCGAAGTATCCTCTGACTGGTGGGCCATACTATGTTCCCCCGACATGGCCTGTCTTCTCTCAGATCATGTTTCTTTGAACAACTCTGTGAAGATGTCAGGAAAAAGTGGTTAGCCACTACCTGTTTTCTCAGGAAAGGTCCATCTTCAGAGCTCTCCTGGCATTTTTCCATCCTCACATCATTAGGTACCAAGAAAACTGACTCTGTCCTTGGTAAATCCAAACAAGTGAGCCCACTGGGCCTGGGACTGGGACTGCCTCTGGGTGCCTGGCTTCTTGGATACCAAGTTCAGAGAGTTCCATCACCAAGGAAATGAGGTATGTCACATTCTTTGGAACTGAATGAGGTCACTGCCTTGGCAACCACTTTGTCCTAACAGTTGCTTCCAAGGGTTACATAAGATGGAGGTTTCCCCTACTTCCTGTGACACTTTCATAAGGTAGAATGTATATCAACCATTGGCACCCGGGAACAGCTCTCCACTCAGGCCTGGATTGTTCCACCTTGTCTACAATAAGAAGAGAGAGGCAGATTCAGACACATCCCTTCATCCTGACCAGGTTGTTTGCCATGGAAGATGACTTTTGCTCTCTCAGGTGCTTCATACCTGCCTACAACTTCTCCAGGTATCATTTGTGCATGGACATTTGAGGTTCTCATCTAGTGGAAGATCCCCAACTTTCCTGTATTGTAAGAACCCCTCTGTCCCTGCTCTTCTGTAAAATGATTGAGGGAACAGTGTATACTTGGGGTTAAAAACAGGTTTGATTTGGTGACGAATGATTCTGTGCGATGAATAATGGGATTGGGAACCTGCAATTTTTACAAGAATATAGAGGTGAAATGTAAGTATGAAAACAGAAATCTAGGTATGATTTGAAGCCCAGAACGGTTTTGCCCTTGATTGGGATACTTAGCTTTGAATTATGTTCTGCAAAGATGTCTCAGATAATTCGAATTACAATGGCATAGGACGTTGTACATTGGATGATAGAATTTAGAAGAGAACATCAGGTCAAAAAGGGATATTCAGTAGGATTAGGAAGATAGTTGGTAGGTTTAGGAAGAAGAGTGAGTATAGGATTTGGACCAAAAGTTCTTTAGCAATAGACTTTTGGTTATAGAGTGAATGTAAATGTCAGCACATATGAAGAGTCAGTCACTATGTTGAACTGGGGAAAATATGTAGAAAAGCAGATATCAATAGAAACATTACGAAATCAGGCAAAGTATAAAGTGAGGGATAGAATTAGACATTTTCAACAGTGTTGAGTTTGAATATAAAAATTAGGAAAAAACAAATATGTAGACACCAATAGGATTGACAATTGACAGCATTAGGCAACCTGGACATGGATGTTTTTTGAAATCCATGTTCACTTTCCATTTAGGCTTTGGTACAATCATAAGTGTGACCTTTCCATTTTTTGTCCAGAATATTACTGTGATAATGAGGTGACATGAGTATTTCTTTCACCATTTCTGGGAGCAATATATTGAAGATGTAATATTAGAATCGGGGTACAAAGAGGTGTACCCTGTTTCTATGAACATAGAAAAAAAGCATGAATAGACCATACTGTGAATAAAGAATATAATTTTTTCAACTTTAAATAATGAATTGAACTGATATCTGAAAAATTAAAGGAAATCGTATATTGATATACAATCATTCATTCCAACCAGTTATATATCTATTGGAAATATTAGTGTTTTGGTTTATCATGAAGAGTGTGTGAGTTTTGCTTCAAAATGATTATGGAAATTCAAAATTATGTGTTTGGAAAGAAGTCTGATGAAAAGACCAGTCAAGAAACCCTGACAATACATGTGTTCTGAAGCAAGAAGTGATTAAAGTTGAAACAAATGCCTATTAATTTGTGAACTTGTGGATGCAATGTATATCCTATGATGTGCAAAACTGAAGAAACAATAATGTACCAGTGTCGAATACAAATGAATGACAAATTACATATCATGTCCCATAGGAGTCTTCTTGCATTGATGTTAGACTGGGTCAGTTACTGTAGAGTAATTAGGATTTGTATGCACCATTCACTGAAGTTAGGTTTCAGTACTATGAAACAAATATGTATTTCAGGTGGATGAATATTTCTGTTATAATCTTGTGAAAAGTTGATTATAAATCCACATACATGTACATGAGTGAATTTAGAAAGTATATATTAGACACATTTTTTCATATTTTGAAAAATTTGGAGAGTATATATATATCTATGTCTATACACACACACAGACACACAAACACACACAAACACACACACACACAGACACACACACACACACACACACACAACATTCACAGACATTAAAAGTACCAATATAAATGCCAAACGAAATTCATCAGTAAATATATATCATCCACAGATGCAAAAATATTTATTTTACTGAACATGAGTTTATGTATAATTTTGTTCTACTAGGACGTTCTCCTATAGGTTGAATTTTCATTTCCAACAGCATTTAGAAGGAGTGAACTCTTCTCACAATTTGTATCTGCCAAGACAGCCACCTCACAAAAATGTACGTGTGATACCTGGTAGGATTCTATATATGCATAAAAATATACATGTGTGAATAGGCTACAGAAAAAGGAAACGAGAATTCACATATTTGTTAAGTTTAAAAAGAGATGGAGAATATTTCAAATAAAATTTGACGAGATTTATAACTCCTACCTTATATAATGCAAATGTCAAGTCCAACTATACAACATGTCTCCTCTGAAGTGCTTGTATTTCTATTGTGTTGGGTTAATTTTCCCCATTATATTAGGATGAATAGTCTGAGTCTACTAGGTAAGTTTTAGTGTCCGGGATTCAGTAATTCAAATGGAAAATTGGAAAATGAATCCAATGTGTATGTAAATATATGCTGCACAAATATCCTCGCGCTCTCATTCAGAACAATGCCTTGACATTACCTTCACCCCAAGTGAGACACAATTAGAGGAGAAGAGTTACAAAATCAGTGAATACATATCTGGAATGGAAAATGCTCAGGAGATCACAACCTTGGAGGTGGTAGAGGAGTTTCAAAAAGTAAGGGACATGGTAAACACTCCACAAACATGGAGCTCTGCTGGCCTAAAAACTTTTTGAGAAACTGCCTCTGAGCTTCCGCACTTGAAATATATGTTGTTTTCAGGAGATTTGGCTTCCTTTGTAGTGAGACCATCAAAGCTGGGTCTGCATCTATGTGACCTGGAGGACATGGTTTCTTTTTTTCCAAAGAACAAGATGAAGCAGTGCTGAATCCTCTTATTTAGGTAAATTGAGGCCACTAGGGACTAAGTGTCTCCCCGTCTCCCCATGTGCACTGTGAAGCCATTTGGTCCTCCTCCACTTTTTGTGGTGTTTAGGCTGCTGCACTGTGAGTTTGGTATTTGTTTCACGAAATACTAGCAGCTAAACTGGGACACAGTGCTGGAGGTAGTTCTGTCACGTGTGGTGGGTCAAGGTCTGCAAGACAATGCACCAACTAGGCTTCTATCTCTCACAGATTGCCCCATTGCCCCCTTGTCCATATCAACCTGATTCTTAATTTTCCTTTTAAAACTCTCCATATAACAAGATGCCTTTACATATAAGGGTCTGCTGGCAGCACCATGTCAGTTACAAGCCATTTGGAATCCAATGGTAGATCCACATGGCCCTACCACGGATGTTTTATCAAACACCTCCCCAGCACTGCTCTAGACCCACTACTCAGCAGGCTCCAACTTACTGGCATCTCTGTTCTTCACCATTTTCATGAAACTCAGTAAATCAAGGCACTGTCTGGTATACTCATGATCAGCAATAGGACATCCAATGTTTCTCCAGTGCCACCTGGTCATAAAAATTTCAAAAATTTCATGGTATTTATCTAGCCATTTTTCAGGCATGAAGTTGGAGGCACTGTGGGTTTCAATTCATTCAGCAAACTTTAAATGGTGAGGAAGCTCATTTCAATGAAATCTCTGGAGAAATCTCACAGGCAAGGCTTCCCAAAGAATGGACAAAAGGTCACATTAGACCAGGCCCATTGAGGTCTACAATGTGAGGTGCATGTGTGTTTTGACTCTCAACTATGGATGCCATTTCTTTAAGAATAAAATCATGTGATATCCTTGCTGAGATTCCCAGGCCTCTGTGGAAATCTACCCGGGGCCTAGGTCTCAGTTTCCAAGAGCGACTTTCATGCATGGCCTCTTAAAATCCCAACAAAATTCATGGCAATGCTTCTCTGAGTTCAGTTCCAAAACCCAGTGTCTAAGGGGAATCACACCAGAGTTCAAGCCCACGTGGAACCAGTCATTTTTTCCAATGCCACACAAATGACCAACATTAAAACCAAAACACTGCCACATGGCCCTCACCTTATTCCATATAGTCAATCATCTTAACATCTGGCTGGAGGTTTCCATGAGGGGTGAAGCCCAAGACAGTGTCCAAAATCAGCTCGTTTGCCCCTCATTTGCCTAAAGTCAGGGTAGCCTGGACACCGTTGCTGTGAACCAGGAGTGAACAAATAAGCCTGCCGTTAATACTTCTATGTTTCTCCAATTTGAGGGCTACTGATTTTAGGTATCGATTCTTTAGGAGATTTAGAGTCATGCGAAAACACAAGCACCTCTGCAGGGCTTTGAAGAACTCATTTGACTCACAGAATCCCTATTCTCATTTGTTGGAGTGCAGGAACCTAACAGAGGAAGGCAAGAGTCTTCATCCACAATGAATGATATTTTTTGCCATTCTGGTTTTGGAAGCTCACATGGTATCATTCTTAAGATCCATCAGGTGCTGAGAATCTAAGTCACAGCCACACACAGGACCAAGAGGCTGATAAAGACACATCCCTTTCCAAAGCAATTAAGCAAAGAACCACAGGTGAGGCCCATTCATTTCCATTTGAAAACTGTTTTCTTCAGGCTTCACAAAGGGGTGGCCTGAGGCAAAGACCTTCCTGACATTCAGTGCAACACAACAATAAGTAAGCAAAAAGCCCAAAGCAGTGTTTCTGCACTGAGACTTTCCTGGTCACACTGATATCTGAGTTTTCTGAGATGCTCGCCATTCTCTTCAACTATCCTTTACATGGTTATGTCACAGAGCTTGGAGGTGGTACATATTTTGGACACAAATCCCTGAGCCCATTCTGGAGAGTGGCCAGAATTCAGGAAGAAAACAACAACTTAGAAAGATAGCAGGTGTTGCACATCGATAAGACAAGCTGCAGTCCATTCATATATTGGGCAGTAGGAATTATAGGGAAGATTTATACTAGACAGGACACATCCATTAATGCATTCTCTTTTCTAATGTCTACAACAACGGACACAGTGGGATACACAGAAACAGAAACACTCGCCGTGTCAAATGACTTACTAGAAACTGTCTGCTCCAAACCAAACAAACCGCCTTTTCGATCTATTCTCAGAACATGAGACAAAACAACAAACCCACACCCACTCCCACAAAGGCACCTCCTTCCCCAAGTAGGTCTGTGACTATCCGGAGTGTCCTCTGACTGGTGGGCCATACTATGTTCCCCCGAAAAGGCCTGTCTTCTCTCAGATCTTGTTTCCTTGACCAACTCTGTGAATATGTCAGGAAAAAGTGGTTAGCCACTACCTGTTTTCTCAGGAAAGGTCCATCTTCAGAGCTCTCCTGGCATTTGGCCATCCTCACATCATTAGGTACCAAGAAAACCGACTCTGTCCTTGGTAAATCCAAACAAGTGAGCCCACTGGGCCTGGGACTGGGACTGCCTCTGGGTGCCTGGCTTCTTGGATACCAAGTTCAGAGAGTTCCATCACCAAGGAAATGAGGTATGTCACATTCTTTGGAACTGAATGAGGTCACTGCCTTGGCAACCACTTTGTCCTAACAGTTGCTTCCAAGGGTTACATAAGATGGAGGTTTCCCCTACTTCCTGTGACACTTTCATAAGGTAGAATGTATATCAACCATTGGCACCAGGGAACAGCTCTCCACTCAGGCCTGGATTGGTCCACCTTCTCTACAATAAGAAGAGAGAGGCAGATTCAGACACATCCCTTCATCCTGACCAGGTTGTTTGCCATGGAAGATGACTTTTGCTCTCTCAGGTGCTTCATACCTGCCTACAACTTCTCCAGGTATCATTTGTGCATGGACATTTGAGGTTCTCATCTGGTGGAAGATCCCCAACTTTCCTGTATTGTAAGAACTCCTCTGTCCCTGCTCTTCTGTAAAATGATTGAGGGAACAGTGTATACTTGGGGTTAAAAACAGGTTTGATGTGGTGACGAATGATTCTGTGCGATGAATAATGGGATTGGGAACCTGCAATTTTTACAAAAATATAGAGGTGAAATATAAGTATGAAAACAGAAATCTAGGTATGATTTGAAGCCCAGAACGGTTTTGCCCTTGATTGGGATACTTAGCTTTGAATTATGTTCTGCAAAGATGTCTCAGATAATTTGATATACAATGGCATAGGACCTTGTACATTGGATGATTGAATTTAGAAGAGAACATCCAGTCAAAAAGGGATATTCAGTAGGATTAGGAAGATAGTCGGTAGGATTAGGAAGACGAGTGAGTATAGGATTTGGACCAAAAGTTCTTTAGCAATAGACTTTTGGTTATAGAGTGAATGTAAATGTCAGCACATATGAAGAGTCAGACACTATGTTGAACTGGGGAAAATATGTAGAAAAGCAGATATCAATGGAAACATTACGAAATCAGACAAAGTATAAAGTGAGGGATAGAATTAGACATTTTCAACAGGGTTGAGTTTCAATATATAAATTAGGAAAAAACAAATATGTAGTCACCAATAGGATTGACAATTGACAGCATTAGGCAACCTGGACATGGATGTTTTTAGAAATCCATGTTCACTTTCCATTTAGGCTTTGGTACAATCATAAGTGTGACCTTTCCATTTTTGTCCAGAATATTACTGTGATAATGAGGTGACATGAGTATTTCTTTCACCATTTCTGGGAGCAATATATTGAAGATGTAAAATTAGAATCGGGGGTACAAATAGGTGTACCCTGTTTCTATGAACATAGAGAAAAACCACGAATAGACCATACTGTGAATAAATAATATAACTTTTTTGAACTTTAAATAATGAATTGAACTGATATCTGAAAAATAAAAGGAAATTGTATATTGATATACAATCATTCATTCCAACCAGTTCTATATCTAATGGAAATATTAGTGTTTTGGTTTATCATGAAGAGTGTGTGAGTTTTGCTTCAAAATGATTATGGAAATTCAAAATAATGTGTTTGGAAAGAAGTCTCATGAAAAGACCAGTCAAGAAACCCTGACAATACATGTGTTCTGAAGCAAGAAGTGATTAATGTTGAAACAAATGCCTATTAATTTGTGAACTTGTGGATGAAATGTATATCCTATGATGTGCAAAAACTGAAGAAACAATAATGTACCAGTGTCGAATACAAATGAATGACAAATTACATATCATGTCCCATAGGAGTCTACTTGCCTTGATGTTAGACTGGGTCAGATACTGTAGAATAATTAGGATTTGTATGCACCCTTCACTGAAGTTAGTAGTCAGTACTAGGAAACAAATATGTATTTCAGGTGGATGAATATTCCTGATTATAATCTTGTGAAAAGTTGATTATAAATCCACATACATGAACATGAATGAATTTAGAGAGTGTATACTAGACACATATATTTCATATTTGGAAAACTTTGGAGAGTATATCTATATCTATATCTATACACACACACACACACACACACACACAGACACACACACACACAACACTCACAGACATTAAAAAGTACCAATATAAATGCCAATCGAAATTCATCATTAAATATATATCATCCAAGATGCAAAAATATTTATGTTACTGAACATGAGTTTATGTATAATGTTGTTCTTCTAGGACGCTCTCTTATAGGTTGAATTTTCATTTCCAACAGCATTTAGGAGGAGTGAACACTTCTCACAATTTGTATCTGCCAAGACATCCACCTTACAAAAATGTACGTGTGATACCTGGTAGGATTCTATATATGCATATAAATATACATGTGTGAATAGGCTACAGAAATTGGAAACAAGTATTCACATATTTGTTAAGTTTAAAAACACATGGAGAATATTTCAATTAAAATTTGACTAGATGTATAACTCCTACCTTATATAATGCAAATGTCAAGTCCAACTATAGAACATGCCTCCTCTGAAGTGCTTGTATTTCTATTGTGTTGGGTTAATTTTCCCCATTATATTAGGATGAATAGTCTGAGTCTACTAGGTATGGGTTAGTGTCAGGGATTCAGTACTTCGAATGAAAAATTGGAAAATGAATCCAATGTGTATGTAAATATATGCTGCACAAATATCCTCCCGCTCTCATCCAAAACAATGCCTTGACATTACCTTCACCCCAAGTAAGACACAATTAGAGGAGAAGAGTTACACAATCAGTGAATATATATCTGGAATGGAAAATGCTCAGGAGTTCACAACCTTGGAGGTGGTTTAGGAGTTTCCAAAAGTAAGGGACATGGTAGACACTCCACAAACATGTAACTCTGCTGGCCTAAAAACTTTTTGAGAAACTGCCTCTGAGCTTCCGCACTTGAAATATATGTTGTTTTCATGAGATTTGGCTTCCTTTGTAGTGAGACCATCAAAGCTGGGTCTGCATCTATGTGACCTGGAGGACATGGTTTCTTATTTTCCAATGAACAAGATGAAGCAGTGCTGAATCCTCTCTTAATAGGTAAACTGAGGCCACTGGAAACTAAGTGTCTCCCCGTCTCCCCGTGTGGACTGTGAAGCCATTTGGTCCTCCTCCACTTTTTGTGGTGTTTAGGCTGCTGCACTGTGAGTTTGGTATTTGTTTCACGAAATACTAGCAGCTAAACTGGGACACAGTGCTGGAGGGAGTTCTGTCACGTGTGGTGGGTCAGGGTCTGCAAGAGAATGCACCAACTAGGCTTCTATCTCTCACAGCTTGCCCCATTGCCCATTTGTCCATATCAACCTGATTCTTAATTTTCATCTTAAAACTCTCCATATAACAAGATGACTTTACATATAAGGGTCTGCTGGCAGCACCATGTCAGTTACAAGCCATTTGGAATCCAATGGTAGATGCACATGGTCCTACCACGGATGTTTTATCAAACGCCTCCCCACCTCTGCTCTAGACCCACTACTCAGCAGGCTCCAACTTACTGGCATCTCTGTTCTACACCATTTTCATGAAACTCAGTAAATCAAGGCACTGTCTGGTATACTCATGATCAGCAACAGGACATCCAGTGTTTCTCCAGTGCCACCTGGTCATAGGAATTTCAAAAATTTCATGGTATTTATCTAGCCATTTTTCAAGCATGAAGTTGGAGGCACTGTGGGTTTCAATTCATTAGGCAAACATTAAATGGTTAGGAAGCTCATTTCAATGAAATCTCTGGAGAACTCTCACAGGCAAGGCTTCCCAAAGAATGGACAAAACGTCACATTAGGCTAGGCCCATTGAGGTCAACAATGTGAGGTCCATGTGTGTTTTGACTCTCAATTATGGCTGCCATTTTTTAAGAATAAAATCATGTGATATCCTTGCTGAGATTCCCAGGCCTCAGTGGAAATCTTCCCGGGGCCTAGGTCTCAGTTTCCAAGAGCGACTTTCATGCGTGGCCTCTTAAAATCCCTACAAAATTCATGGCAATGCTTCTCTGAGTTCAGTTCCAAAACCCAGTGTCTAAGGGGAATCACACCAGAGTTCAAGCCCACGTGGACCCAGTCATTTTTTCCAAAGCCACACAAATGACCAACATTAAAACCAAAACACTCCCACATGGCCCTCACCTTATTCCATAGAGTCAATCATCTTAACCTCTGGCTGGAGGTTTCCATGAGGGACGCAGCCCAAGACAGTGTCCAAAATCAGCTTGTTTGCCCCTCATTTGCCTAAAGTCAGGGTAGCCTGGACACCGTTGCTGTGAACCAGGAGTGAACAAATAAGCCTGCCATTAATACTTCTGTGTTTCTCCAATTTGAGGCCTACTGATTTTAGGTATTGATTCTTTAGGTGATTTAGAGTCGTGCGAAAACACAAGCACCTCTGCAGGGCTTTAAGAACTCATTTGATCCAAAGAATCCCTATTCTCATTTGTTGGAGTGCAAGAACCTAACAGAGGAAGGCAAGAGACTTCATCCACTATGAATGATATTTTTTTTTGCCATTTTGGTTTTGGAAGCTAATATGGGATCATTCTTAAGATCCATCAGGTGCTGAGAATCTAAGTCACAGCCACACACAGGTCCAAGAGGCTGATAAAGACACATCCCTTTCCAAAGCAATTAAACAAAGAGCCACAGGTGAGGCCCATTCATTTCCATTTGAAAACTGTTTTCTTCAGGCTTCACAAAGGGGTGGCCTGAGGCAAAGACCTTCCTGACATTCAGTGCAACACAACAATAAGTAAGCAAAAGGCCCAAAGCAGGGTTTCTGCACTGAGACTTTCCTGGTCACACTGATATCTGAGTTTTCTGAGATGCTCGCCATTCTCTTCAGCTATCCAGTACATGGCCATGTCACAGAGCTTGGAGGTGGTACATATTTTGGACACAAATCCCTGAGCCTATTCTGGAGAGTGGCCAGAATTCAGGAAGAAAACAACAACTTAGAAAGATACCAGGTGTTGCACATCGATAAGACAAGCTGCAGTCCATTCATATGTTGGGCAGGATGAATTATTGGAAGATTTATACTAGACAGGACACATCCATTAATGCATTCTCTTTTCTAATGTCTACAACAACGGACACAGTGGGATACACATAAACAGAAACACTCGCCTTGTCAAATGACTTACTAGAAACTGTCCGCTCCAAACCAAACAAACCGCCATTTCTATCTATTCTCAGAACCTGAGACAAAACAACAAACCCAAACCCACTCCCACAAAGGCACCTCCTTCCCCCAAGTAGGTCTGTGACTATCTGGAGTGTCCTCTGACTGGTGGGCCATACTATGTTCCCCCGAAATCTCCTGTCTTCTCTCAGATCTTGTTTCCTTGACCAACTCTGTGAAGATGTCAGGAAAAAGTGGTTAGCCACTACCTGTTTTCTCAGGAAAGGTCCATCTTCAGAGCTCTCCTGGCATTTGGCCATCCTCACATCATTAGGTACCAAGAAAACTGACTCTGTCCTTGGTAAATCCAAACAAGTGAGCCCACTGGGCCTGGGACTGGGACTGCTTCTGGGTGCCTGGCTTTTTGGATACCAAGTTCAGAGAGTGCCATCACCAAGGAAATGAGGTATGTCACATTCTTTGGAACTGAATGAGGTCACTGCCTTGGCAACCAATTTGTCCTAACAGTTGCTTCCAAGGGTAAAATAAGATGGAGGTTGCCCCTACTTCCTGTGACACTTTCGTAAGGTAGAATGTATATCAACCATTGGAACCCAGGAACAGCTCTCCACTCAGGCCTGGATTGTTCCACCTTGTCTACAATAAGAAGAGAGAGGCAGAACAGACACATCCCTTCATCCTGACCAGGTTGTTTGCCGTAACAGATGACTTTTGCTCTCTCAGGTGCTTCATAACTGCCTACAAGTTCTCCAGGTATCATTTTTGCATGGACTTTTGAGGTTCTCATCAGGTGGAAGGTCCCCAACTTTCCTGTATTGTCAGAACCACTCTGTCCCTGCACTTCTGTAAAATGATTGAGGGAACAGTGTATACTTGGGGTTAAAAACAGGTTTGATTTGGTGACGAATGATTCTGTGCGATGAATAATGGTATTTGGAACCTGCAATATTTACAAGAATATAGAGGTGAAATATAAGTATGAAAACAGAAATCTACGTATGATTTGGAGCCCAGAAGAGTTTTGCCCTTGATTGGGATACTTAGCTTTGAATTATGTTCTGCAAAGATGTCTCAGATAATTCGATATACAATGGTATAGGACCTTGTACATTGGATGATTGAATTTAGAAGAGAACATCCAGTCAACGAGGTATTCAGTAGGATTAGGAAGATAGTCGGTAGATTTAGGAAGAAGAGTGAGTATAGGATTTGGACCAAAAGTTCTTTAGCAATAGACTTTCGGTTATAGAGTGAATGTAAATGTCAGCACATATGAAGAGTCAGTCACTATGTTGAACTGGGGAAAATATGTAGAAAAGCAGATATCAATAGAAACATTACGAAATCAGGCAAAGTATAAAGTGAGTGATAGAAGTAGACATTTTCAACAGGGTTGAGTTTGAAAATATAAATTAGGAAAAAACAAATATGTAGTCACCAATAGGATTAACATTTGACAGCATTAGGCAACCTGGACATGGATGTTTTTAGAAATCCATGTTCATTTTCCATTTAGGCTTTGGTACAATCATAAGTGTGACCTTTCCATTTTTGTCCAGAATATTACTGTGATAATGAGGTGACATGAGTATTTCCTTCACCATTTCTGGGAGCAATATATTGAAGATGTAAAATTAGAATAGTGGTTACAAAGAGGTGTACCCTGTTACTATGAAAATAGAGAAAAAGCATGAATAGACCATACCGTGAATAAATAATATAACTTTATTGAACTTTAAATAATGAATTGAACTGATATCTGAAAAATTAAAGGAAATCGTATATTGATATACAATCATTCATTCCAACCAGTTATATATCTAATGGAAATATTAGTGTTTTGGTTTATCATGAAGAGTGTGTGAGTTTTGATTCAAAATGATTATGGAAATTCAAAATAATGTGTTTGGAAAGAAGTCTCATGAAAAGACCAGTCAAGAAACCCTGACAATACATGTGTTCTGAAGCAAGAAGTGATTAAAGTTGAAACAAATGCTTATTAATTTGTGTACTTGTGGATGAAATGTATATCCTATGATGTGCAAAAACTGAAGAAACAATAATGTACCAGTGTCGAATACAAATGAATGACAAATTACATATCATGTCCCATAGGAGTCTACTTGCATTGATGTTAGACTGGGTCAGTTACTGTTGTTAATTAGGATTTGTATGCACCTTTCACTGAAGTTAGTTTTCAGTACTACAAAACAAATATGTATTTCAGGTGGATGAATATTTCTGATTATAATCTTGTGAAAAGTTGATTACAAATCCACATACATGAACATGAATGATATAGAGAGTGTATATTAGACAAATATATTTTATATTTTGAAAAATTTGGAGAGTATATCTGTATCTATATCTATACCTCTATCTATCTATCTATCTATCTATATCTATATATATCTATATATATATAGATATAGATATATATATATCTATATATATATATATATACACACACACACACACACACACAAACACATACACACACACAACACTCACAGACATTAAAAAGTACCAATATAAATGCCAATCTGAATTCATCAGTAAATATATATCATCCACAGAGGCAAAAATATTTATTTTACTGAACATGAGTTTATGTATAAAGTTGTTCTACTAGGACGCTCTTTTATAGGTTGAATTTTCATTTCCAATAGCAATTAGGAAGAGTGAACACTTCTCACAATTTGTATCTGCCAAGACTGCCACCTCACAAAAATGTACGTGTGATACCTGGTAGGATTCTATATATGCATATAAATATACACGTGTGAAGAGGCTACAGAAGAGGGAAACAAGAATTCACTTATTTGTTAAGTTTAAAAACACATGGAGAATATTTCAATTAAAATTTGACTAGATTTATAACCCCTACCTTATATAATGCAAATGTCGAGTCCAACTATACAACATGTCTCCTCTGAAGTGCTTGTATTTCTATTGTGTTGTGTTAATTTCCCCCATTATATTAGGATGAATAGTCTGAGTCTACTAGGTATGGGTTAGTGTCAGGGATTCAGTACTTCGAATGGAAAATTGGAAAATGAATCCAATGTGTATGTAAATATATGCTGCACAAATATCCTCCCACTCTCATCCAGAACAATGCCTTGACATTACCTTCACCCCAAGTAAGACAAAATTAGAGGAGAAGAGTTACAAAATCAGTGAATACATATCTGGAATGGAAAATGCTCAGGAGTTCACAACCTTGGAGGTGGTAGAGGAGTTTCCAAAACTAGGGGACAGGGTCAACACTCCACATACATGGAGCTCTGCTGGCCTAAAAACTTTTTGAGAAACTGCCTCTGAGCTTCCGCACTTGAAATATATGTTGTATTCAGGAGATTTGGCTTCCTTTGTAGTGAGACCATCAAAGCTGGGTCTGCATCTATGTGACCTGGAGGACATGGTTTCTTATTTTCTAATGAACAAGATGAAGCAGTGCTGAATCCTCTTTTTGTAGGTAAACTGAGGCCACTGGGGACTAAGTGTCTCCCCGTGTGGACTGTGAAGCCATTTGTTTCTTCTCCTCTTTTTGTGGTGTTTTTGCTGCTGCACTGTGAGATTGGTATTTGTTTCACGAAATACTAGGAGATAAACTGGGACACAGTGCTGGAGGGAGTTCTGTCATGTGTGGTGGGTCAGGGTCTGCAAGAGAATGCACCAACTATGCTTCTATCTCTCACAGCTTGCACCATTGTCCCCTTGTCCATATCAACCTGATTCTTAATTTTCCTCTGCTAACTCTCCATATAACAAGATGCCTTTACATATAAGGGTCTGCTGGCTGCACCATGTCAGTTACAAGCCATTTGGAATCCAATGGTAGATCCACATGGCCCTACCACGGATGTTTTATCAAACACCTCCCCACCACTGCTCTAGACCCACTACTCAGCAGGATCCAACATACTGGCATCTCTGTTCTACACCATTTTCATGAAACTCAGTAAATCAAGGCACTGACCGGTATACTCATGATCAGCAACAGGACATCCAATGTTTCTCCAGTGCCACCTGGTCATAGGAATTTCAAAGATTTCATGGTATTTATCTAGCCATTTTTCAAGCATGAAGTTGGAGGCACTGTAGGTTTCAATTCATTCAGCAAACATTAAATGTTGAGGAAGCTCATTTCCATGAAATCTCTGGAGAACTCTCACAGGCAAGGCTTCCCAAGGAGTGGACAAAAGGTCACATTAGGCCAGGTCCATTGAGGTCTACAATGTGATGTCCATGTGTGTTTTGACTCTCAACTATGGCTGCCATTTCTTTAAGAATAAAATAATGTAATATCCTTGCTGAGATTCCCAGACCTCTGTGGAAATCCACCCTGGGTCTAGGTCTCAGTTTCCAAGAGTGACTTTCATGCTTGGCCTCTTAAAATCCCAACAAAATTCATGGCAATGCTTCCCTGAGTTCACTTCCAAAACCCAATCTCTAAGGGGAATCACACCAGAGTTCAAGCCCACGTGGACCCAATCATTTATTCCAATGCCACACAAATGAGCAACATTAAAACCAAAACACTCCCACATGGCCCTCATCTTATTCCATATAGTCAATCATCTTAACTTCTGGCTGGAGGTTTCCATGAGGGGCGCAGCCCAAGACAGTGTCCAAAATCAGCTCCTTTGCCCCTCATTTGCCTAACGTCTGGGTAGCCTGGACACCGTTTCTGTGAACCAGGAGTGAACAAATAAGCCTGCCTTTAATACTTCTGTGTTTCTCCAATTTGAGGCATACTGATTTTAGGTATCGATTCTTTAGGTGATTTAGAGTCATGCGAAAACACAAGCACCTCTGCAGGGCTTTGAAGAACTCATTTGACCCAAAGAATTCCTATTCTCATTTGATGGAGTGCAGGAACCTAACAGAGGAAGGCAAGAGACTTCATCCACAATGAATGATATTTTATGCTATTTTGGTTTTGGAAGCTCACATGGGATCATTCTTAAGATCCATCAGGTGCTGAGAACCTAAGTCACAGCCCCACACAGGTCCAAGAGGCTGATAAAGACACATCCCTTTCCAAAGCAATTAAGCAAAGAGCCACAGGTGAGGCCCATTCATTTCCATTTGAAAACTGTTTTCTTCAGGCTTCACAAAGGGGTGGCCTGAGGCAAAGACCTTCCTGACATTCAGTGCAACACAACAATAAGTAAGCAAAAGGCCCAAAGAGGGGTTTCTGCACTGAGACATTCCTGGTCACACTTATATCTGAGTTTTCTGAGATGCTCACCATTCTCTTCAGCTATCCAGTACATGGCCATGTCACAGAGCTTGGAGGTGGTACATATTTTGGACACAAATCCATGAGCCTATTTTGGAGAGTGGCCAGAATTCAGGAAGAAAACAGCAACTTAGAAAGATAGCAGGTGTTGCACATGGATAAGACAAGCTGCAGTCCATTCATATATTGGGCAGGATGAATTATGGGAAGTTTTATACTAGACAGGACACATCCATTAATGCATTCTCTTTTCTAATGTCTACAACAACGGACACAGTGGGATACACAGAAACAGAAACACTCGCCGTGTCAAATGACTTACTAGAAACTGTCCACTTCAAACCAAACAAACTGCCTTTCCTATCTATTCTCAGAACATGAGACAAAACAACAAACCCACACCCACTCCCACAAAGGCACCTCCTTCCGCCAAGTAGGTCTGTGACTATCCGGAGTATCCTCTGACTGGTGGGCCATACTATGTTCCCCCGAAATGGCCTGTCTTCTCTCAGATCTTGTTTCCTTGACCAACTCTGTGAAGATGTTAGGGAAAAGTGGTTAGCCACTACCTGTTTTCTCAGGAAAGGTCCATCTTCAGAGCTCTCCTGGCATTTGGCCATCCTCACATCATTAGGTACCAAGAAAACTGACTCTGTCCTTGGTAAATCCAAACAAGTGAGCCCACTGGGACTGGGACTGGGACTGCCTTGGGTGCCTGCCTTCTTGGATACCAAGTTCAGAGATTTCCATCACCAAGGAAATGAGGGATGTCACATTCTTTGAAACTGAATGAGGTCACTGCCTTGGCAACCACTTTGTCCTAACAGTTGCTTCCAAGGGTAACATAAGATGGAGGTTGCCCCTACTTCCTTTGACACTTTTATTAGGTAGAATGTATATCAACCATTGGCACCTGGGAACAGCTCTCCACTCAGGCCTGGTTTGGTCCACCTTCTCTACAATAAGAATAGAGAGGCAGATTCAGACACATCCCTTCATCCTGACCAGGTTGTTTGCCATAGAAGATGACTTTTTCTCTCTTAGGTGCTTCATACCTGCCTACAACTTCTCCAGGCATCATTTGTGCATGGATATTTGAGGTTCTCATCAGGAGGAAGGTCTCCAACTTTCCTGTATTGTAAGAACCACTCTGTCCCTGCTCTTCTGTAAAATGATTGAGGGAACAGTGTATACTTGGGGTTAAAAACAGGTTTGATTTGGGTTACGAATGATTCTGTGCGATAAATAATGGTATTGGGAACCTGCAATATTTACAAGAATATAGAGGTGAAATATAAGTATGAAAAGAGAAACCTAGTTATGATTTGAAGCCCAGAAGGGTTTTGCCCTTGATTGGATACTTAGCTTTGAATTATGTTCTGCAAAGATGTCTCAGATAATTCGATATACAATGGCATAGGACCTTGTACATTGGATGATTGAATTTAGAAGAGGACATCCAGTCAAAAAGGGATATTCAGTAGGATTAGGAAGATAGTCAGTAGGTTTAGGAAGAAGAGTGAGTATAGGATTTGGACCAAAAGTTCTTTAGCAATAGACTTTCGGTTATAGAGTGAATGTAAATATCAGCACATATGAAGAGTCAGTCACTATGATGAACTGGGGAAAATGTGTAGAAAAGCAGATATCAATGGAAACATTACGAAATCAGCCAAAGTATAAAGTGAGGGATAGAATTAGACATTTTCAACAGGGTTGAGTTTCAATATATAAATTAGGAAAAAACAAATATGTAGTCACCAATAGGATTGACAATTGACAGCATTAGACAACCTGGACATGGATGTTTTTAGTAATCCATGTTCACTTTCCATTTAGGCTTTGGTACAATCATAAGTGTGACCTTTCCATTTTTTGTCCAGAATATTACTGTGATAATGAGGTGACATGAGTATTTCCTTCACCATTTCTGGGAGCAATATATTGAAGATTTAAAATTAGAATTGGGGGTACAAAGAGGTGTACCCTGTGTCTATTAAGATAGAGATAAAGCATGAATAGACCATACTGTGAAGAAATAATATAACTTTTTTGAACTTTATATAATGAATTGAATTGATATCTGAGAAATTACAGGAAATCGTATATTGATATACAATCATTCATTCCAACCAGTTATATATCTAATGGAAATATTATTGTTTGGTTTATCATGAAGAGTGTGTGAGTTTTGCTTCAAAAGTGATTATGGAAATCAAAAATAATGTGTTTGGAAAGAAGTCTCATGAAAAGACCAGTCAAGAAACACTGACAATACATGTGTTCTGAAGCAAGAAGTGATTAAAGTTGAAACAAATGCCTGTAAATTTGTGAACTTGTGGATGAAGTGTATAACTTAAAATGTGCAAAAACTGAAGAAATAATAATGTACCAGTGTTGAGTACATATGAACGTCAAATTACATATCATGTCCCATAGGAATCTACTTGCATTGATGTTAGACTGGGTCAGTTACTGTAGAATAATTAGGATTTGTATGCACCATTCACTGAAGTTAGTTTTCAGTACTAGGAAATAAATATGTATTTCAGGTGGATGAATATTTCTGATTATAATCTTGTGAAAAGTTGATTATAAATCCACATACATGAACATGAATGAATTTAGAGAGTTTACATTAGACACATATATTTCATATTTTGAAAAATCTGCAAAGTGTACAGATATATTACACACACACACACACACACACACACAAACACACAAAACACTGACAGTCATTTAAAGGAAGCAATATAAATGGCAATAGAAATTCATCAGTAAATATATATCACCCACAGATGCAAAAACATTTATTATACTGAACATGAATTTATGTATAATGTTCTTCTACTAGGAAGCTCCCCTATAGGTTGAATTTTCAGTTCCAACAGCATTTAGGAGGTGTGAACTCTTCTCACAGTTTGTATATGCCAAGTCAGCCACCTCAAAATCTACGTGTGATACCTGGTAGGATTCTATATATGCATATAAATATACAAGTGTGAATAGGCTAAAGAGAAAGGGAAACAAGAATTCTCGTATTTTTTAAGTTTAAAAACTTATGGAGAACTTCTTCGATTAAAAATTGACTAAATTTATAACTTTTACCTTATATAATGCAAAAGGCAAGTCCAACTATACAACATGCCTCCAATGAACTGCTTGTATTTCTATAGGTTTGGGTTATTTTTCTCTATCATATTAGGATGAGTTGTTTGAGTCTAGTAGGTATGGGTTAGTGTCAGGGATTCAATATTTCAAAATGAAAATTGGAAAATGAATCCAATTTGTATGCATATATATGCTGCACAAATATCCTCCCACTCTCATCCAGAACAATGCCTTGACATTACCTTCACCCCAAGTAAGACACAATTAGAGGAGAAGAGTTAGAAAATCAGTGAACACATATCTGGAATGGAAAATGCTCAGGAGTTCACAACCTTGGAGGTGTTAGAGGAGTTTCCAAAAGCAAGGGACAGGGTAAACACTCCACAAACATGGAGCTCTGCTGGCCTAAAAACTTTTTGAGAAACTGCCTTGAGATAGGGCACTTAAATATATGTTGTTGTCAGGAGATTTGGCTTCCTTTGTAGTGAGACCATCAAAGCTGGGTCTGCATCTATGAGACCTGGAGGACATTGTTTCTGATGTTTCAATGAACATGAGGCAGCAGTGCTGATATTTTTCTTTTTAGGTAAACTGTGGCCTCTGGGGTCTAAGTGTCTCCCCGTTGAACTGTGAAGCCATTTGGCCCTCCTACACTTTTTGTGGGGTTTTTGCTGCTGCACTGGTAGTTTGGTATTTGCTTCATAAAATAGAAGGAGTTCAACTGGGACACAGTGCTGGAGGAAGTTCTGTCACGTGTGGTGGGTCAGGGTCTGCAGCAAAATGCACCAACCAATCTTCTATCCCTCAAAGCTTGCCCCATTGCATCCTTGTCCATAGCAACCTGATTCTGAACATTGCCCTGAATCCTCTCCATATAACAAGATGCCTTTACTTATAAGGGTCTGCTGGCTGCACCATGTAAGCCACAAGCCATTTTTAAGCCAATAGAAGATCCAAATTGCTCCAACACAGAAGTTTTATCACACTCCTGCCCACCACAACTCTAGGCCCACTTCTTAGGAGCCTGAAACTTACTGGGACCTCTGTTGTACACCATTTTCATAAAACCCAGTCAAGCAAGGCACTGGCAGGTACATCCATGATCAGCAGCAGGACATCCAAAGGTTCTCTAGTGCAACCTAGTCATGGGAATTTCAAAAATTTCATGGTATTTATCTAGACATTTTACAAGGATGAAGTTGGAAGCACTGTGGGTTTCAATTTTTTCAGGAACCATTAAATGGTGAGGAAGATTATTTCAATGAAAGCTCTGAAGAACCCTCACAGGCAAGGCTTCTCAAAGAGTGGACAAAAGGTCACATTAAGCCAGGCCCATTGAGGTCTACAATGTGAGTTCCATGTGTGTTTTGACTCTCAAATATGGCTGCCAAGTCTTTCGAATGAAATCATGTGATACCTTGGCTGAGATTCCCAGTGCTCTGTGCAAAGCCACTCTGGGGCTAGATCTCAGTTTCCAAGGGAGACTCTCATACATGGCCTCTTTAATCCCAACACAATACATGGCAATACTTTTCTGAGGTCAGTTTCTGAACTCAGTCTGTAAGGGGAATCACACCAAAGTTCAAGCCCAGGTAGACCAGGTTATGTCTTCCAACTGCCACACAAATATCCACAATTAAATCCAAAACACTCCCACATGTCACTCATCTTTTCTATATACCCACTCATCATAACCTCTGGCTGGAGGTTTCCATGAGGGGTGCTGCCCAAGACAGTGTCAAAAATAACCACCCTTGCCCCTCATTTGCCTAAAATCAGGGTGGCCTGGACATCCTTATAGTGAACCAGGAGTGATCAAATTGGCCGGCCATTAAGATGGCACTGCTTCTCCAATTTGAGGCCTACTGACTGTGGGGTTTAGAGTCTTTATGTGATTTGGAGTCATGAGAAAAATCAAGCACTTATGGGCTATCCTCTGCAGGGTTTTGAGGAACACATTTAAACCAAATGATCACTATTCTCACTTGATGAAGGTCAGGAACCTTACAGAGGAATGCGAGAGACTTCATCCAAAATGAATGCTCTTTTGTCCATTTTGGTTTTGGATGCACACATGGGATCTTTCTTTAGATCCATCAGGTGCTAAGAATCTAAGCCACAGCCTCACACAGGGCCAAAAAGCTGATTCAGACATATCCCTTTCCAAAGCAATTAAGCAAAGAGCCACAGGTGATGCCCATTCATTTCTATTTGAAAACTATTTCTTTTGACTCTACAAAGGTGTGGCCTGAGGCAAAGACGTTCTGACATTCAGGGCAACAGAACAATTGGTAAGCAAAAGGCCCAAAGCAGGGTTTCTCCATTAGAATTTTCTGGTCACACTCATATCTGAGTTTTCTTAGATGCTCCCATTCCTTTCAGCAATCCAGTACATGGCCAAGTCTCAGAGCTTGGAGGTGGTACATATTTTGGACACAAATCCCTGAGCCTATTCTGGAAATTGGCCAGAATTCAGGAAGAAAACAGGACCTTAGCAAGATTGTAGGAGTTGCCCACCCATAAGTCAAGCCACAGTCCATTCATAAATTGGGCAAGATGAATCTTGGGAAGGTTTCTACTAGTCAGGACACATACAATGATTCATTCTCTTTTCTAATGTCTAAAACCACGGACACAGTGGGATACACAGACAAAGAGACACTGGCCTTGTCAAACGACTTACCAGAAACAGTTCACTCCAAAACAAACAAACCGCCTTTCCTACCTATTCTCAGAACATGAGACAAAACCTCAAACCCACACCCACACACACAAAGGCACCTCCTTCCCCCAAGTAGGTCTGTGACTATCAGGAGTGTCCTCTGACAGGTGGGCCATACTATGTTCTGATGAAATCGCCTGTCCTGTGTCAGATATGGTCTCATTGGCCCAATCTGTGAAGTTGTCACTAGCCAGCTGTGAGCCACTACCTGCTTTCTCAGGAAAGGCCTCTCTTCAGAGCTTTCCTGACATTTGTCCATCCTCACATCAGTAGGTACCAAGAAAGACTGACTCTGTCCTTGTTAAATCCAAACAAGTGAGACCACTGGGACTGGGAATGGGACTGGCTCTGCGTGCCTGGCTTCCCGGATCCCAAGTTCAGAGAGTTTCATCACCAAGGAAGTGAGGTGAGATTACTTCCTTCAGGAATTTAATGAGGTCACTGCCTTGGCAACCACTTTGTCCTAACAGTAGCTTCCAATAGTCCTATGAGATGGAGGCAGCCCTTACTTCCTGTGACACTTTCATATGTTAGAATGGTATATCAACCATAGGCACCCAGGAACAGCTCTCCACACATGCCTGGTATGGTCCATCTTCTCTACATTAAGAAGAGAGGCTTATTCAGACAAAACCCTTCATTCTGGAAAGGTTGTTTGCGATGGAAGATGACTTTTGCTCTCTCAGGTCCTTCATAGCTGCCTAATCTTCTCCAGGGATCAAATCTGCATGGACCTTTGAGGTTCTCAGCAGGAGGCAGATCCCCTACATTCCTGTATTGTAAGATGAACTCTCTCGCTGCTCTTCTGTAAAGTTAGATTGAGGGAAGAGTGTATGGTTAGGGTTATTAACATGTTCGATTTGGATTACGAATCATCCTGCAGGATGATTAATAGTATTGGGAACCTGCGATATTTATAAGATTATAGAGGTGAAATATAAGTATGAAAACAGAAATGTTGGTAAGATTTGAAGCCCAGAAGGGCATAAGGCCCTTGATTGGGATACTTAGCTTTTAATTACGTTCTACACAGATGTCTCAGATAAATTGATAATCAATGGCATAGGACCTTATACTTTGGATGTTTGATTTTAGAAGAGAACATCCACTCAAATTGAGATAGTCGGTGGGATTAGGAAGATAGTCGGTAGGTTTATAAAAAAGAGTGAGTATAAAATTTGGACTAAAATTTCTGTAGCAATAGGGTTTCGGTTATAGAGTGAATGTAAATGTCAGCACATGTGAAGAGTCAGTCACAATGATTAACTGGGGAAAATATGTAGGAAGGAAAATATCAATAGAGACATTATGACATGAGGCAATTATATAGTGAGTGATAGGATTATACATTTTCAACAGGGTTGAGATTGAGTACATAATCTTAGGAAGAAACAAATATGTAGTCACAAATAGGAATGACATTTGAAAGCATTAGGCAACCTGGATATGGATGTTTTTAGTAAGCCATGTTCACTTTCCATTTAGGATTTGGTACAATCATAAGTGTGACCTTTGCATTTTGTGCCCAGAAAATTATTGTGATCAAATATATATGTAGATCATATGATATGTGCATTTCTTCCACCATTTCTGGGAGCAATATTTGAGGACACATAAATTAGTATTGTGGGTACCAAGTGGTGTACCCTGTGTCTACGGATATAGAGATAATGCATGAATAGACCTTAGTGTGAATAAATAATATAACTTTTTTCACTTTAAATAATGGATTGAATTGATATCTTAAAATATATAGGAAATCATATATTGACATACAATCATTCACTCCAACCAGTTACACATATAATGGTAATCTTAGGGTTATTGTTTATCATGAAGTGTGTGTGAGTTTTGTTTCAAAAGTGTTTATGGAAATCGAAAATAATGTGTTTGGAAGGAAGTCTCATGAAAAGACCAGTCAAGAAATATGGAGGAATCCATGTGTTCAAAGCAGGAATTGATTGAATGTGAAACAAATGCCTATAACTTTGCTAAATTGTGGATGAAATATATATCCTGTGATGTGCGTAAACTGATGAAATAGTAATGTACCAGTGTTGAATAAAAATGAAGGTCAAAGTACACATCATGTCCCATAGGAATCTACTTGCATTGATGTTAAACTGGTTCAGTTACTGTAGAAATATTAGGATTTCATGCATTATTCACCATAGTTAGTTTTATTTTTTTCATTTTTATTTATAATTGTTCAAAACATTACATAGTTGTTGTTATATCATATTTCACACTTTGATTCAAGTGCATTATGAACTCCCATTTTTACCCCATGTACAGATTACAGAATCACATCATTTACACATCTATTGATTCACATATTGCCATACTAGTGTCTATTGAATTCTGCTGCCTTTCCTATCCTCTACTATCCCCCCTCCCCTCCCCGCCCCTCCCCTCTTCTCTCTCTACCCCCTCTACTGTAATAAATTTGTCCCCCTTGTATTATTTTTCCCTTTCCGCTCACTTTCTCTTGTATGTAATTTTATATAACCCTGAGGGTCTCCTTCCAATTCCATGCAATTTTCCTTCTCTCTCCCTTTCCTTTCCACCTCTCATCCCGGTTTAATGTTAATCATCTTGTCATGCTCTTTGTCTCTCCTCTGTTCTTAGTTACTCTCCGTATATCAAAGATGATATTTGGCATTTGTTTTTTAAGGATTGGGTAGCTTCACTTAGCATAATCTGCTCTAATGCCATCCATTTCCCTCCAAATTCTATGATTTTTTTCATTTTTCAATGCAGAGTAATACTCCATTGTGTATAAATGCCACAGTATTTTCTCCATTCTTTCATTGAAGGGCATCTAAGTTGGTTTCACAGTCTTCCTGTTGTGAATTGTTCTGCTATGAACATCGATGTAGCAGTGTCCCTGTAGCATGCTCTTTTTAGGTCTTTAGTGAATAGACTGAGTAGGGGAATAGCTGGGTCAAATGGTGGTTCCATTCCCAGCTTTCCAAGAAATCTCCATACTGCTTTCCAAATTGGCTGCACCAATTTGCAGTCCCACCAGCAATGTACAAGTGTACCTCTTTTCCCACATCCTTGCCAGAACTTGTTGTTGTTTGACTTCATAATGTCTGCCAATCTTACTGGAGTGAGATGGTATCTTAGGGTGGTTTTGATTTGCATTTCTCTGACTGCTGGAGATGGTGAGCATTTTTTCATGTACTTGTTGATTGATTGTAAGTCCTCATCTGATAAGTGTCTGTTGAGGTCCTCAGCCCATTTGTTGATTGGGTTATTTGTTATCTTATTGTCTAATTTTTTGAGTTTTTTGTATACTCTGGATATTAGGGCTCTATCTGAAGTGTGAGGAGTAAAGATTTCTTCCCAGGATGTAGGCTCCCTATTTGCCTCTCTTATTGCTTCTTTTGCTGCGAAAAAACTTTTTAGTTTATGTCCCATTTGTTTTATTCTAGTTATTAACTCTTGTGCTATGGGTGTCCTATTGAGGAATTTGGAGCCCGACCCCACAGTATGCACATCGTAAGCAAATTTTTCTTCTATCAGGCACTGTGTCTCTGATTTGATATCAAGCTCATTGATCCATTTTGAGTTAACTTTTGTGCATGGCAAGAGAAAGGGATTCAGTTTCAATTCGTTACATATGGATTTCCAGTTTTCCAAACACCATTTGTTGAAGATGCTATCCTTCCTCCATTGCATGCTTTTAGCCCCTTTATCAAATATAAGATAGTTGTAGTTTTGTGGATTGGTTTCTGTGTCCTCTATTCTGTACC
Source organism: Callospermophilus lateralis (assembly GCF_048772815.1). NCBI lineage: Eukaryota > Metazoa > Chordata > Mammalia > Rodentia > Sciuridae > Callospermophilus > Callospermophilus lateralis. The sequence continues at coordinate 207,093 of NW_027514896.1, forward strand.
ATTGGTCCACCGGCCTATATTGGTACCAGTACCATGCTATTGTTGTTACTATTGCTCTGTAGTATAGTTTGAAGTCTGGTATCGCTCTACCGCCTGATTCACACTTCCTGCCTAGCATTGTTTTTGCTATTCTGGGACTTTTATTTTTCCATATGTATTTCATGATTGCTTTCTTTATTTCTACAAGAAATGCCTTTGGGATTTTGATTGGCATTGCATTAAACCTATAGAGAAATTTTGGTAATATCGCCATTTTGATGATGTTAGTTCTGCCTATCCATGAACAGGATGTATTTTTACATCTTCTAAGATTTTCTTATATTTCTCTCTTTAGGGTTCTGTAGTTTTCATTATATAAGACTTTCACTTCTTTTGTTAGGTTGATTCCCATCTTTTTTTTTTTTTTAGGATATTGTGAATGGAGTGGTTGTTCTCATTTCCATTTCAGAGGATTTGTCACTGATATAGAGGAATGCCTTTGATTTATGTGTGTTGATTTTATATCCTGCCACTTTGCTGAATTCATTTATTAGCTCTATTAGTTTCTTTGTAGACCCTTTTGGGTCTTCTAGGTATAGAATCATGTCTTCTGCAATAGTAATAATTTAAGTTCTTCTTTTCCTATTTTTATGCCTTTAATTTCTTCCGTCTGTCTAATTGCTCTGGCCAGTGTTTCGAGAACTGTATTGAACAGAAGTGGTGAGAGAGGGCATCCCATTCTTGTTCCAGATTTTAGAGGGAATGCCTTCAATTTTTCTAGATTCAGAATGATGCTAGCTTGAGGCTTAGCATAGATTGCTTTTACAATATTGAGGTATGTTCCTGTTATTCCTAGTTTTTCTAGAGTTTTGAAGATAAAGGGATGCTGTACTTTGTCGAATGCTTTTTGTGCATCTATCGAGAAGATCATATGGTTCTTATTTTTAAGTCTATTGATGTAGTGAATAACATTTATTGATTTTCGTATATTGAACAAGCCTTGCATTCCACGGATAAATCCTACTTGATGATGGTGCACAATTTTTTTAATATGTTTTTGTATCTGATTCGCCAGAATTTAATTAGGGATTTTTGCATTTAGGTTCTTTAGGGATATTGGTCTGTAGTTTTCTTTGTTTGAAGTGTTTATGTCTGGTGTAGAAATTAGGGTGATATTGGCCTGGTAGAATGAATTTGGAAGATCTCCCTCTTTTTCAATTTCCTGAAATAGCTTGATAAGTATTGGTATTAGTTCATATTTAAGGGTTTGTAAAACTCTGCTGTATACCCACACTGTCCTGGTCTTTTCTTAGTTGGTAATCTTTGGATGGTTTCTTCTATTTCCTCAATTGATATTGGTCTGTTTAGGTTGTCTATATCCTCCTGACTCAATCTGGACAGATCATATGACTTAAGAAATTTTTCGATGCCTTCACTATCTTCTATTATATTGGAGTATAACGAATCAAATTAATTTCTTATTATCTTCTGTATTTCAGAAATATCTGCTGTGATTGCCAGGGGGTGACAAATAACTTGTGTAGATTGATACAGCAGGAGTGGAAGCCGTTTATTGTAGAATCCAAGCGATATTTATACATTTTATAAAGCTTATCTAATTAGCATAAAATAGATACAGCAGTCAACCAATAAGGAATCTCCACACTTAATGGCTTGCTTTTGTTACTTCAAAAACCACTCCCTATGGCATTTGGCCAGGCGCCATCCAGACTTGTTTACAGACCCTAACATTTCTCTGGCAAAATACCAGGTGCCATGCTGACTTGTTTATAGACCTTAACATGTGATATTGACTTTTTCATCCCGTATGCTAGTAATTTGAGTTTTCTCTCTTCTTCTTTCATTAGCATGGCTAAGGGTCTGTCGATTTTATTTATTTTTTCAAAGAACCAACTTTTAGTTTCCTCAATTTTTTCAATTGTTTCTTTTGTTTCGATTTCATTAATTTCAGCTTTGATTTTAATTAAATCTTACCTTCTACTTATTTTGCTGTTGTTTTCCTCTTCTTTTTCTAGGATTCGAGATGAAGTATGAGATCATTTATTTGCTGTTGTTTTTTTCTTTTTTTAAGGAATGAAATCCAAGCAATGAATTTTCCTCTTAGAACAGATTTCAATGTGTCCCATAGATTCTGATATGTTGTGCCTGTGTTTTCATTTATCTCTAAGAATTTTTTAATTTCCTCCTTTATGTCTTCTATAACCCATTGTTCATTCAGTAACCTGTTGTTCATTCTACAAGTGATGCATGATTTTTCCTTCCTTCTTTTATCATTGATTTTTAGTTTATATTCCATTATGATCAGATAAGATGCATGGTATTATCTCTACTGCTTTATATTGTCTAAGAATTGCCCTGTGACATAATATATGATCTATTTTTGAGAAGGATCCATGTGCTGCTGAGGAAAAATGTAACTGCTTGATGTTGTGGAGTATATTCTATATTTGTCAATTAAGTCTAGGTTATTAATTGTGTTATTGAGTTCTATAGTTTTCTATTTCAACTTTTGTTTGGAAGACCTGTCCAGTGGTGAGAGAGGTGTGTTGAAGTCTCCCATGATTATTGTATGGTGGTCTATTAGACTCTTGATCTTGAGAAAAGTTTGTTTGATGGACATAGCTGCACCATTGTTTTGAGGCATATATATATATTTATAATGGTTATGTCTTGTTGCTGTATGGTTCTCTTGAGCAGTATATAGTGTCCCTCTTTATCCCTTTTGATTAACTTTGGCTTGAAATCTATTTTATTTGATATGAGTATGGACACTCCTACTTGTTTCGGAAATCCATATAAGTGATATGATTTTTCCCAACCTTTCCCCTTCAGTCTATGTATGTCTTTTCCTATCAAATGCGTCTCCTGTAGGCAGCATATTATTGGGTCTTGTTTTGTGATCCATTCTACTAGTCTCTGTCTCTTAATTGGTGAGTTTAAGGCATTAACATTTACAGTTATTATTGAGATAATGGTTGTTCTTCTAGCCCTATTTGTTTATTTATGTTATTAAACATGGATTGTTTTCTTCTTTGATTATTTCCCACTTTTACTGTACTACATCCCACTGTTGGTTTTTATTGTTATTTCCCTTTCTTCTTCCTGTAATATTTTCCGAGGATGTTTTGAAGAGATGGTTTTCTAGCTACAAATTATTTTAACTTTTTTTTATCATGGAAGGTTATAATTTTATCTTCCATCCTGAAGCTTGATTTCACTGGATACACAATTCTTGGTTGGAATCCATTTTCTTTCAGTGTTTGAAAAATGTTATTCAAGGATTTTCTAGCTTTCAGAGTCTGTGTTGAAAGATCAGCTGTTATCCTGATTGTTTTACCCCTAAATGTAATCTGCTTTTTTTCTCTTGTAGCATTTAAAATTCTCTCCTTATTGTGTACGTTGGGCATCTTCATTATAATGTGTCTACGTGTGGATCTCTTATGATTTTGCACATTTGGCGTCCTGTAGGCTTCTAGGACTTGGGAGTCAGTCTGATTCTTCAAGTCTGGGAAGTTTTCTCGTATTATTTCATTGAATACATTCCTCATTGCTTTGGTTTTAACCTCTATACCTTCCTGTATTCCAATGACTCTTATGTTTGGTCTCTTTATGTTATCCCGTATTTCTTGGATATTCTGTTCATGGTTTCTTAACAGTCTTGCTGAGCTGTCTATGTTCTTTTCAAGTTGGAATACTTTGTCTTCATTGTCTGATGTTCTATCTTCTAAGTGTTCTACTCTGCTGGTAGTCTTCTCAATTGAGTTTTTTAGTTGGTTTATTGCTTTCTGCATTTCTAGGATTTCTGTTTGTTATTTTTTACAACCTCTATCTCTCTGTATAGCTGATCTTTTGCTTCTTGGATTTGTTTATGTAATTCATTGTCGAAGTGATCTTTCATTGTCTGATTTTGCTGTCTAATGTCTTCCTTGAGACTCCAGATCATCTGAAGCATGTATATCCTGAGTTCTTTATCTGACATTCCATCTGCTGCAGCTATTACCCGTGGACCCCTGGTGTGTTCTGCCAATCGGTCGCAGGTCTGCCTACCTTGTAGGTGCTGGCGGCGGCTCTGCTCTGCCCCTACTCCAATTGGGGTGACGTGACTACCATGCAGGTGTGTTGCTGGGCCTGTTCCGCCAGTTTGTCGCAGGTCTCCCTGCCTTGCGGGCACGGGCAATGGATCTGCTCTGCTCCTATTCCAAATGGGGTGAAGTGTCTGCTGTGCCGGCAGGGCGATGGGCCTCTTCTGCCAGTCAGGTGCAGGTGTGCCTACCTTGCGGGCGCGGGTGATGGCTCTGCTCTGCCCCTACATCAATTGGGGGGTCGTGACTACCATGCCGGCAGGTTGCTGGGCCTGTTCTGGGTGCGGGCGAAGGCTCTGCTCTTCCCCTACTAATATTGGGGTGACCTGACTACCATGCCGGTGGGCCACTGGGATTGTACTAGGTGCGGGAGAAGGCTCTGCTCTGCAACTACTCCAATTCGGTTGATGTGACTACCACGCCTGCGGGTCGCTGGGCCTGTTCTGGGCAAGGGCGGCGGCTCTGCTCTGCCTCTATTCCAATTGGGGTGACGTGACTACCATGCAGGTGTGTCGCTGGGCCTGTTCCGGGCGTGGGTGGCGGCTCTGCTCTGCCCCTCTGGCTTGATGACAAAGTGAGAGAGACCCGGGTGTTTGTGACTCACTTTCTTTACCAGGAGACCAACTGTTTCTGTCACCGCTGGTATCAATGAGGTTATCTCCTCTGCTGCTTTCTGATGACATCAGATCTCTGCCATGTTGGTATCCCATGCAAAAGGCAGCATTTCATTCCCTTTGTTGGGTGACTAAAGCAATTGGTGAGTCCTGACCGGCATTCACAAGCCCCATCTCAATCCTGTTGCCACTGCCTATGAAGGCTCGGTTGATATTTACTGATATTCAGCAAGACCCGGACCGAGAAGCAGTTTCCGCCGGTTCTTTAGCCCTGGGCCAGATCAGTTCCTGGAGGCGGAATTCGGCAGCTCTGGGCTCGCTGTATGTTCTAATAGAAGCAGGCTCCAAGACGCAGTTTCTGCGGGTTCTTTAGCACTGAGCCTGAGTAATTTGTCTGCAACACAAAGGTGAATGGCATCCTGAAATTACCTGTTCTATAGCTGAATAAGCTGCGATCAGTCGAAAACAGGGATGATGAAGTCACCTCTCCATGATGGTGGCCGCTGGGTTCCTCTGTGGTCTGATGGGTGTGGAGAAACGAGTTGGACTGCATGCTTTCCCATCTCAAACCCAGATTTCAGCACTGAGCACAGTGATTGCATACCTGGCAGGAGCCCACAGTACCTGCACCGCTGTATATTTGCCTTGCTATCTCGTCGTTTCCCAGCACACGCCACAGACTCTAGCCACGGAGCGATTTCGTGAATAAGTTGCATGACCTTCTGTGAGGACAAATCACTCGCGTTTGAGCCCCCGTAGCTGATCCTCCTGAGATAGAAATATGTACACTTGGTTTTGGAGAACCACAATTTTGCTGGAAATTCCTAACAAGATAGGTTTTAGCCATTCTAACTCGTCATTCTCCCTCACAGTGACGCAGTACATGGGGGTGATTCACTCCCTTCGCAGCCATCATATGATCCCCTGAAGTTAGTTTTCAGTACTAGGAAACAAATAAGTATTTCAAGTGGATGAATATTTCTGAGAATAATCTTTTGAAAAGTTGATTATAAATCCACATACATGAATATGAATGAATTTAGGGAGTGTGTAATAAGAAAAATATACTTCATATTTTGAAAAATCTGCAGAGTGAAAAAAAAATATATATATATGTATATATATATATATATATATATATATATATATATATATATATATATACACAGAGACATTAAAAAGCATTATGTATGCCAATCGAAATTCACCATGAAATATATATCATCCACAGATCCAAAAATATTCATTTTAATGAACATGGATTTATGTCGTTCAACTAAGAAGCTCACCCATATGTTGAATTTTCAGTTCCAACAGCATTAAGTAGGAGTGATCTCTTCTCACAATTTGTATCTGCCAAGCCAGCCACCTCACAAAGTGTACGAGTGATACCAGGTAGAATTCGATATGTGCATATAAAAATACATGTGATGAATAGGCTACAGAGAAAGGGAGACAGTTATTCACATATTTGTTAACTTTTAAAACACATGGAGAACTATTTCAATTAAAATTTGCTAGATTTATAACACCTACCATTTATCATACGAAAGGCAAGTCCAACTATACACCATGCCTCCTGTGAACCTCTTGTATTTCTATTCTGTTTGGGTTATTTTTCTCCATAATATTAGCATTAAAAGTCAAAGTCTATTAGGGTATGTGTTAGTGTCAGGGATTCAGTATTTCGAATGGAAAATTTGAAAATGTATCCAATGTGTATGCAAATATGTGCTACACAAAAAACTTCCCACTCTCATTCAGAACAATGCCTTGACATTACCTTCGCCCCACATAAGACACAATTAGAGGAGAGGAGTTAGAAAATCTGTGAATACATATGTGGAATGGAAAATGCTCAGGAGTTCACAAATTTGGAGGTGGTAGAAGAGGTTCCAAAAGTAAGGGACAGGGTAAACACTCCACAAACATGAAGTTCTGCCAGCCTGACATCTGGAGAAACTGCCTCTAAGGTTTGGCAATGAAATATATGCTGTTCACAGGAGCATTAGCTTCATTTGGAGTGACACCATCAAAGCTGGGTCTTCATCTATGTGACATGGATGACATTGTTTCTTATTTTCCAATGAACATGAGGCAGCAGTGCTGAATTTTCTATTTGTATGTAACTTGTGGCCACTGGGGTCTAAGTGTCTCCCCGTGTGCACTGTAAATCCATTTGGTCATCCTCCACTATTCATGGTGTTTCTTGCTGCTGCACTGGGAGTTTGGAATTTGCTTCATGAATTACAAAGAGTTCAACAGGGACACAGTGCTGAAGTGAGTTCTGTCAATTGTGGTGGGTCGGGTTCTACAGGAGAATGCACCAACCAGGCTTCTATCTCACATTGCTTGCCCCATTGACCATAGCAACCTGATTTTGAACATTGCCCTGAAACCTCTCCATATAACAATATGCTTTTACATATAAGAGTCTACTGGCTGCAAAATGTCAGTCACAATCAATTTGCAAGCCAATGGCAGATCCACATGGCCCACCACAGATGTTTTATCACCCACCTGCCAACCACTGCTCTAGGACAACTACTCAGCAGGATCCAACTTACTGGCATCTCTGTTCTACACCATTTTCATAAAACCAAGTCAATCAGGGCACTGTCTTACATACTCATGATCAGCAACAGGACATCCAAATGTTCTCCTGCCACCCGGTCATGGGAATTTCAAAAATTTTTATGGTATTTATCTAGCCAATTTTCAAGAAAGAAGTTGGAGGCACTGTGGGTTTCAATTTATTCAGGAACCATTAAATGGTGACTAAGCTCATTTCAATGAAAACTCTGGAGAATTCTCACAGGCAAGGCTTCCCAAAGAGTGGCCAAAATATCAGATTAAGCCAGGCCCATTGAGGTCTACAATGTGAGGTCCATGTGTGTTTTGACTCTCAAAAATGGCTGCCAAGTCTTTAAGAATAAAATCATGTGATATCCTGGATGAGATTTCCTGTGATCTTTGGAAAGTCAACTTGGGCCTAGATGTCACTTTCCAAGGGCAACTCTCATGCATGGCCATCTAAAATCCCAACACAATTCATGGCAATACTTCTCTGAGATCAGTACCAGAACTCAGTCTCTAAGGGCAATCACACCAGAGTGCAAGCCCAGGTGGACCCAGTCATCTCTTCCAACCACCATTCAAATGTCCACAATTAAAACCAAAACACTCCCACATGGCCCAAATCTTCTTCCATATAGACACTCATCATAACCTGTGGCTGGAGGTTTCCATGAGGGGAGCAGCCCACGTCAGTGTCCAAAATAAGCTTCCTGCCCCTCATTTGCCTAAAGTCAGGGTGGCGTGGACACCCTTCCTGTAAACCAGGAGTGATCAAATAGGCCTTCCTTTAATACTGTTTGGCTTCTCCAACTTGAGGACTACTGAATTTGAGGTTTAGATTCTTTAAGTGAATTGGAGTCATGAGAAAAAACAAGCATCTATGGGCTAGCCTCTGCTGGGTTTTGAAGAACTTATTTGACCCAAAGGATGCCTGTTCTCACTTGATGAATTTCAGGAACCTACCAGAGGAAGGCAAGAGAGTTAATCAACAATATCTGATCTTTTTGCCATTTTGGTTTTGGATGCATGCATGGGATCTATCTTTAGATCCATCAGGTGCTGAGAATCTAAGCCACAGCCTCACACAGGGCCAAGAGACTGATTCAGACATATCCCTTTTCAAAGCAATTAAGCATGGATCCACAGGTGATGCCCATTTATTTGCATTTAAAACTGTTTTCTTCAGGCTTCACAAAGTGGTGGCTTGAGGCAAAGATCTTCCTGACATTCAGGGCAACAGAACAATAGGTAAGCAAAAGGACCAAAGCAGGGTTTCTCCACTGATACTTTCCTGGTCAACTGATATCTGAGATTTCTGAGATGCTAGCCATTCCCTTCAACTATCTAGTACATGGCCATGTCACAGATATTGGAGGTGGTACATATCTTGGACACAAAACCATGATACTATTCTGGAGTGTTGCCAGAATTGAAGGAGAAAACAGGAAATTATGAAGCTAGTAGGTGTTGCCCATCTATAAGGCAAGCCTGAGTCCACTCATATATTGGGCACAATGAATGCTGGCAAGCTTTCTAGTAGACAGGAAACATCCATTGATCCATTCTCTCTTCTAATGTCTACAATCATGAACACAGTGGGATACACAGACACTCGCATTGTCAAAGGACTTACTAAAAATAGTCCACTCTAAACCAAACAAACCGCCTTTCCTACCTATTCTGAGAACATGAGCCAAAACCACAAAATCACACCCACACCCAAAAAGGCACCTCCTTCCCCCAAGTAGGTCTGTGACTCTCCGGAGTGTCCTCTGACTGGTGGGCCATACTATGTTTCCCCAAAATGACCTCTCCTGTCTCAGTTCTGGTCTGCATGGCCAACTCTGTGAAGTTGTCAAGAGCCAGTGGTGAGACACTACCTGCTTTCTCAGGAAAAGCCCCTCTTAAAAGGTTTCCTGGCATTTCGTCATCCTCACATCTGTAGGTTCCAAGAAAGACTGACTCTGTCCTTGGTAAATCCAAACATGTGAGACCACTGGGACTGGGACAGGGACTGTCTCTGAGTGCCTGGCTTCCTGGATCCCAAGTTCAGAGAGTTTTATCACCAAGGAAGTGAGGTGAGGTCACTTTCTTCAGGATCTGAATTATGTCACTGCCTTGACAACCACTTTGCCGTAACAGTTGCTTCCAAAAGTCCCATGAGGTGGAGGCTGCCCCAGTTTTCCTGTAACACTTTCACAAGTTAGAATGTCATATCAATCATAAGCACCCCGGAACAGCTCTCCACACAGAACTGGTTTGGTCCATCTTGTATACATTAAGAAGAGAGAGAATGATTCAGACACAACCCTTCAACCCGACCAGGATGATTGCCATGGAAGATGACTTTTGCTTTCTGAGGTCTTTCATAGCTGCCTTCATCTTCACCAGGGATCATTTCTAAATGAACATTTGAGGTTCTCAGCAGGTGAAGATACCCTACATTCCTGTATTTTAATACCAACTCTGTCCCTGCTCTTCGGTAAAGTTAGTGTATGGTTAGGGTTAATTATATGTTCGATTTGGGTTAGGAATCATTCTGCAGGATGAATAAAGGGATTGGGTACCTGCGATATTTATAAGAATATATAAGTGAAATATATGTATGAAAACGGAAATCTAAGAAAGATTTGAAGCCCAGAAGGGCATTGGGCCCTTGATTGGGATACATAGTGTTGAATTACGTTCTGTACAATTGTCTCAGTTAAATCAATGTACAATGGCATAGGACCATGTACCTTGGATGATTGAATGTAGAAGAGAACATCCAGTCAAAAAGTGATAGAAGTTAGGATTAGGAAGATATTCGGTAGGTTTAGGAAGAAGAGTGAGAATATGATTTGGAATAAAAAGCTTATTTAGCAATAGCGTTTCGTTTAGAGAGTGAATGTAAATGTCAGTACATGTGAAGAGTCATTCACAATAATGAACTGGGGAAATTATGTAGAAAAGCAAGTATCAATAGCGACATAACGAAATCAGGCAAAGTATAAATGAGTGATAGGATTAGACATTTTCAACAGGGTTGAGTTTGAATATATAATCATAGGTAAAAACAAATATGTTGTCACCAATGGGATTTACATTTGAGAGCATTAGGCAACCTGGACACGGATGTTATTAGTTATCCATGTTCACTTTCCTTTTAGGCTTTGGTACAAGTTTGAATATATAATCATAGGTAAAAACAAATATGTTGTCACCAATGGGATTTACATTTGAGAGCATTAGGCAACCTGGACACGGATGTTATTAGTTATCCATGTTCACTTTCCTTTTAGGCTTTGGTACAATCATAAGTGTGACCTTTACATTTTTTTTGTTCAGAATATTACTGTGGTAAAATGTATATGTAGATCAGGTAACATGAGTATTTCTTTCACTATGTCTGGGAGCAATATTTTGAAGACATATACATTAGTATTAGGGGTACAAAGAGGTGTACCCTGTGTCTATGAATATAGAGATAATGCATGAATAGACGATAATATGAATAAATAATGTAACTGGTTCCACTTTAAATAATGGATTGAATTGAAATCTGAAAATATATAAGAAATCTTATATTGATATATAATCATTCATTCCAACCAGTTATATATCTAATGGTAATATTAGGATTATGGTTTATCATGAAGGGTGTTTGAGTTTTGCTTTATAAGTGATGATGTTAAACGAAAATAATGTGTTTGGAAAGAAGTCTCATGAAAAGACAAGTCAAGAAACATAGAAGAATCATGTGTTCTGAATCAGGAAGTGATTGATCGTGAAACAAATGCCTATAAATTTTCTAACTTGTGAATGAAATATATATCCTATGATGTGCATTAACTGAAGGAGTAGTAATGTACCAGTGTTGAATAAAAATGAAAGTCAAAATACACATCATGTCCCCTAAGAATATACTTGCATTGATGTTAAACTAGCTCAGTAACTGTAGAAATATTAGGTTTTGTTTGCACCTTTCAATGAATTTAGTTTTCAGTACTAGAAAACAAATATGTATTTCAGGTGGATGATTATTTCTGAGAATAATCTTGTGGAAAGTTGATTATAAATACACATATATGAATATGAATGAATTTAGGGAGTGTATAATAAGACACATATATTTCATATTTTAAAAAATCTGGAGAGTGTATATATATATATATATATACACTCTCATACATCACACTCACATGCACAGATATAAAAATTAGCAATACAGGAGATCCATCATGAAGGCAGGCATGGAAAAATCAAGTCTCTGACCTCTTCAGCTGAGCGGGCATAGGGAGTCGTAAACTGTCTAAATGCTGTTTGCTAAGAATCAGTAGGCAATGTTGACCTGATGTGGATCTGGGACGAACATTCTGGGCCCCTCAGAACACACACCGAGCCTGGATGGGCTGCATTCAACCTCCGGTGTGCCTGGTTCTCATGACTCAGCACTAAGATCCCACTGAAATAACTGTTCGGCCCTTCTGAACTTTCAGAGGTAAAAGCCAACCAAGCCTTCAAAAGCAGTGGCCACAGGATTGAAACGGCGCTTGGGAGAGACAGTCAGGACCCACCCGTTGCGTTGGTTACCTTGCAAAGGGAACAAATCGTCACCATTTGCATGGGATACCACCATAGCATAGAAATGACGTCACGGGCAGAGGAGATAACTTCATTAAAACCAGCGTGACAGGTGTGTAATCCCCTAGCCATCTCTCTCAACACAGCGGGGAAACCTTAAGGGCCCCTCCCAGCTCAGCCTTAAGGGCCTCTCCCAGCTCTCCCGTGAGCGCGATAGCCAGACCTAGGGAATCAGGATTGGCTCGGGACTAGCGCGTGGAATTCCCGGCTCCTGATCCCACAAGTGCTGACAATTGAGGTCTCTTACACCACGTACCGGGGGCATGGCTCCCAGAGGGCAAGAAAATTCGCTGGGGGTCCTCAGCCCCAAGCTCTACAAAACTAGGGTCTGAGGGAGGCAAACAGGGAGAGTGTGCCCAGGCATTCATGAAAACAGGGCTGCCAGGAGTAGAGTTCTGGCTTGTAACCACTATTGTGGTGAGCGTCACAGGTGAGCAAGGCATGGCTTGAGGAAGCACAAAAGAAGGCCCTAGGCACTCAGGATTGGAGATCCGCCAAGTCTGGGATTAAGAGCTGCTGCACAGTGATTGGTTCCCACTTATTCAGAGGAGAAGCTTGGTCCAGTGCACACAGCTCCACCTACTGAAAGAGAAGTTAATTGAACTCTATGACTGCATTTATTATTATTATTTTTTTAATTTATATTTTTTCTATTTCTTTCATTTTCATTTTTGTTGTTGTTCTTTAACTTTTTTAATGTTTTTATTTTTTTTATTTTATCATTATTATTATTAATATTATTTTAAATTTTAATTTTCATCTTTTAATTATAATTATTATTTAAATTTTTTTCTTTATTTATTTTCTATTTTTCTTTTGTCTTTTCATTTCTTTTCAATTTTCTTATTCCCCCTTCCTTGAATTCTACCTGCCTACTCTCATTCTCTTTAGTGACTTCTTCCCTTCCCTTCTAATATCTTTCCTCCGAAGCATCAAATAAATTTATAAGAGTAAGCAGTAACTCAGCAGTCAAACAAAACAAGAAGTAACATGAGCAGCATAAAAAAACAAGGAAGAAAAGGAGTACAAACAACAATGGACAGCCTAAATATTCAGAAGGAATCATCAGAAAAATGGTCATATAAAGAACTCAAGGAATACCTTAGACAGATGGAATGGAACCTTAAAGAGGATACGAGACATCAAAACCAAACAGTGAAAGAACACATTGAAAATGAATTACATAAACAGATATAAAAAGAAATTAAGCATCTTTATTAGGAGATAGAGATTATAAAAAAATCAAACAATAATTCTAGAAATGAAGGAAACGGTAAACCAAATTAAAAACTCAATTGAGAGTATCACTAACAGAGTGGAGCGAGTAGAAGACAGAATGTCAGATAATGAAGACAAAATATATCATCTTGAAAAAGTCTAGCCAACAAAGAAATACTGGTAAAAAGTCATGAGAAAAACATCCAAGAGATATGGGATATCATAAAAAAAAAACTTATGAGTCATCTGGATAGAGTAAGGTACAGAGATTCAAATCAAGGGAATGAGTAACCTGCTGAATGAAATAATTACAGAAAACTTTCCAGAAATAAAAATGGAAACGGATAAAAAAAAATGTAGATGCTTACAAGACACCGAGCACAAAAAAATCACAGTAGACCAATGCCAAGAAACATTGTTATGAAGATATCCAATGTACAAAACAAAGAGAAAATATTAAAAGCTACAAGAGAAAGGAGGCAGATTACAATCAGGGGTAAACCAAAAATGTTAACAACAGATTTTTCATCACAGACGCTGAAAGTGAGAAGATCCTGGAACAACGTATTTCAAACACTTAAAAACAATGGATGACAACCAAGAAATCTGTATTCAGAAAAATTAAGTTTCAGGTAAGACAACTAAATAAAAATATTTTGTGATAAACAAAAACTAAAAGAATTTGCAGCCGGAAAACCAGCATTGCAAAGCATCTTAAGGAAAACACTACACGAGGAAAAAATGAATATCAACAACGAAAACCATCAGTGGGAATTGCCTCAGTAATGACAGAGGGAGGGGAAAAAGCTAATCATGGATAAACAAACTAAATTTTAAAAAAAAGATAAATAATCAAAGACGGGTGGCAATACAAACCATATATCAATAGTAACTCTAATCGTTAATGGCTTAAACTCTCCAATAAAGTGACATAGGCTTGTAACGTGGATTAAAAAAAAACAAATCCAACAATATGTTGCTTCCAGGAGACACATCTGAATGGAAAAGACATACACAGGCTGAAGGTGAAAGGTTGGGAAAATTTATACCATGCACACGGTCCTTGTAAGCAAGCAGGGGTGGCCATCCTCATACGGAATAAAATCGACTTCAAGACTAATTTAATCAAAAGGGATAAGGAAGGACATTATATACTGTTAAAAGAAACCATTCACCAACAAAACATAACAATTATCAATATTTACGCAGCAAATAATGGTGCTGCAACATTTATAAAACAAATTCTCCTCAATTTCAAGAATCAAATAGACCACAACACAATAATTATGGGAGACTTCAACTCACCTCTCTCACCATTGGACAGATCCTCCAAACAAAAGTTGAATAAAAAAAATATAGAATTCAATATCACAATCAATACCCTAGACTTAACTGACATATATAGAATATATCAACCATCATCAAGTGGATATACTTTTTTCTCACCAGCACATGGATCCTTCTCAAAAATAGACCATATATTATGCCGTAGGGCAACACTCAGTAAATATAAAGGGGTGGAGATAATTCCATGAATTTTTTTCTGATCACAATGGAATGAAACTGGAAACCAATGGTAAAAGAAGGAAGGAAAAATCCTACATCACATGGAAAATGAACAATATATTACTGAATGATCAATGGGTTACAGAAGACATAAAAGAGGAAATCAAAAATTTTTTAGAGATAAATGAAAATACAGACACAACATATCAGATTCAATGGGACACAATGAAACAAGATTCAAGAGGCAAATTCATCGCCTGGAGGTCATTCCTCAAAAAAAGAAAAAAAAAAAACAAAAACAACAAATAAATGAGCTCTCACTTCATCTCAAAGCCCTAGAAAAGGAAGAGCAAAACAACAGCAAATGTAGCAGAAGGCAAGAAATAATTAAAATCAGAGCGTAAATCACGAAATTGAAACAAAAGAAACTATTAAAAAATTAACAAAACTAAAAGTTGGTTCTTCGAAAAAAATAAATAAGATGGACAGACCCTTAGCCATGCTAACGAGGAGAAGAAGAGAGAGAACTCAAATTACTAACATACGGGATGAAAAAGGCAATATCACAACAGAAGCTACATAAATACGAAAGACAATTAGAAATTATTTTGAAAACCTATATTCCAATAAAATAGAAAATAGTGAAGACATCGATACATTTGTTAAGTCATATGATTTGCCTAGACGGAGTCAGGAGGATACACACAATTTAAACAGACCAATATCAATAGATGAAATAGAAGAAGCAATCAAACGACTACCAACCAAGAAAAGCCCAGGACCGGATGGGTATACAGCGGAGTTTTACAAAACCTTTAAAGAAGATTTAATACCAATACTTTTCAAGTTATTCAGAAAATAGAAAAACAGGGAGCTCTGCCAAGTTCATTCTATGAGGCCAACATCACCCTGATTCTGAAACCAGACAAAGACACCTCAATGAAAGAAAACTACAGACCAATATTTCTGATGAACCTAGATGCAAAAATTTTCATTAAAATTCTGGTGGTTTGGATACAAACGCACATCAAAAAAATTGTGCACCATGATCAACTAGGATTCATCCCTGGGATGCAAGGAGGGTTCAATATATGGAAATCAATAAATGTTATTCACAACATCACTAGACTTAAAAATAAGAACCATAAGATCATCTTGATAAGGTGCAGAAAAACCATTAGACAAAGTAGAGGATTCCTTTATGTTCAAAACATTAGAAAAACTAGGGATAACAGGAACATACCTCGACATTGTAAAAGCTATCTATGTTAAGCCTCAGGCTAGCATCATTCTGAATGGAGAAAAAATGAAGGCATTCCCTCTAAAATCTGGAACAAGACAGGAATGTCCTCTATCACCACTTCTATTCAATATAGTTCTCGAAAAACTGGCCAGAGCAATTAGACAGATGAAAGACAATAAAGGCATAAAAATAGGAAAAAAAGAACTTAAATTATCACTATTTGAAGATGACATGATTCTATACATAGAAGACCCAAAAGGGTCTACAGAAAAAACTACTAGAACTAATAAATGAATTCAGCAATGTGGCAGGAAATGAAATCAACATGCATAAATCAAAGGCATTTCTGTATATCAGCGACAAAACTTCTGAAAAGAAAATGAGGAAAAACATTGCATTCACAATATCCTCATAAAAAATTAAATACTTGGGAATCAACCTAACAAAAGAGGTGAAAGATTTATACAATGCAAACTACAGAACCCTAAAAAGAGAAGTAGAATAAGATCTTAGAAGATGGAAAAATATACCCTGTTCATGGATAGGCAGAATGAAGATCATCAAAATGGCGATATTACTAAAAAGTTCTCCATAGGTTTAATGAAATGCCAATCTAAATCCCAAAGGAATTTTTTGTAGAAATAAATAAACCAATCATGAAATTCATATGGAAAAATAAACGACCCAGAATAGCAAAAGCAATTCTAACCAGGAAGTGTGAATCAGGCGGTATAGCGATACCAGATTTCAAACTATATTACAGAGCAATAATAACAAAAACAGCATGGTACTGGTACCAAAACAGGCGGGTGGACCAATGGTACAGAATGGAGGACACAGAGACTAATCCAAAAAGCTACAACTATCTTATATTTGATAAAGGAGCTATAAGCATGCAATTGAGGAAGGATACCATCTTCAACCAATCGTGTTGGGAAAACTGGAAATCCACATGCAACAAAATGAAACTGAATCCCTTTCTCTCCATGCACAAAAGTTAACTGAAAGTGGATCAAGGAGCTAGATTCAAATCAGAGACTCTGCATTTGATAGAAGAAAAAGTTGGTTCCGATCTACATATTGTATGGTCAGGCTCCAAATTCCTTAATAGGACACCCATAGCACAAGAGTTAATAACAAGAATCAACAAATGGGAGTTACTTAAACTGAATTTTTTTTTCTCAGAAAGAGAAACAATAAGAGAGGTAAATATGGAGCCTAGATCATGGGAACAAATTTTTACTCCTCACCCTTCAGATGGAGCCCTAATATCCAGAGTATACAAAGTATACAAAGAACTCAAATAATTAGACAATAAGATAACAAATAACCCAATGGGCCAAGGACCTGAACAGACACTTCTCAGAGGAGGACATAGAATCAATCAATAAGTACATGAAAAAATGCTCTCCATTTCTTGCAGTCAGAGAAATGCAAATCAAAACCACCCTAAAATACCATCTCAATCCAGTGAGATTGGTAGCCATTATGAAGTCAAACAACAACAAGTTCTGGCGACGATGTGGGGAAAAGGGTACTCTTGTACATTGCTGATGGGACTGAAACTGGTGCAGCCAATTTGGAAAGCAGTATGGAGATTCCTGGGAAAGCCAGGAATGGAAGCACCATTTGAACCAGCTATTGCCCTTCTCGGACTATTCCCTGAAGACCTTAAAAGAGCGTACTACAGGGATACTGCCACATCGATGTTCATAGCAGCACAATTCACAATTGCTACACTGTGGAACCAACCCAGATTCCCTTCAATAGATGAATGGATAAAAAAAAAATGGTTTTTTTTTATATACTATGGAGGATTACGCAGCACTAAAAAATGACAAAATCATGGAATTTGCAGGGAAATGCATGGCACTAGAGCAGATAATGCTTAGTGAAGCTAGCCAATCCCAAAAAAACAAATACCAAATGACTTATTTGATATAATGAGAGCAACTGAGAACAGAGAAGAGAGGAAGAGCATGAAGAAAAGATTAACACTAAGCAGAGACATGAGGTGGCAGGGAAAGGGAGAGAAAAGAGAAATTGCATGGTAATGGAGGGAGACCCTTATTGTTACAAAAAAATTACATATAAGAGGTTGTGAGTGTAATGGGAAAATAAACAATAAGAGAAATGAATGACAGTAGGTAGGGTAGAGAGAGAAGATGGGAAGAGAGGGAAGGGGGGATAGTAGAGCATAGGAAAGGTAGCAGAATACAACAGTAACTAATAAGACATTATGTAAAAATATGGATGTGTAACTGATGTGATTCTGCATTCTGTATTTGGAGTAAAAATTGGAGTTCAAAACCCACTTGAATTTAATGTATGAAATATGATATGTCAAGAGCTTTGTAATGTTTTGAGCAACCAATAAAAGAAAAAAAAAGTAGCAATATATATGCCAATCGAAATTCATCATGAAATATATATAATCCAAAGATCTAAAAATATTCATTTTACTGAACATGGATTTATGTATAATGTTATTCAACTAGGAAGCTCACCCGTAGGTTGAATTTTCAGTTCCAACAGCGTTTAGGAGGAGTGATCTCTTCTCACAATTTGCATCTGCCAATTCAGCCACCTCACATGTGTGTACAAGTGATATCAGGTAGGATTCTATATGTGCATATAAAAATACATGTGCTGAATAGGCTACAGAGAAAGGGAGACAGGGATTCACATATTTGTTAATTTTAAAAACACATGTAGAACTATTTCAACAAAAAAATTGACTAGATTTAAAACTTTTACATTATATAATGCAAAAGGCAATTCCAACTATACACCATGCCTCCTCTGAACTGCTTGTATTTCTATTCTTTTTGGGTTATTTTTCACCATCATTTTAGGATTATTAGTCAGAGACTAGTAGGGTACGGGTTAGTGTCAGGGGTTAAGTATTTCAAATGGAAAATTGGAAAATGAATCCAATGTGTATGTAAATATGTGCTACACAAAAATCTTCCCACTCACATCCAGAGCAATGCCTTGACAATACCTTTGCCCCAAGTAAGACACAATTAGAGTAGAAAAGTGTAAAAATCTAGGAATACATATATGGAATGGAATATGCTCGGGAGTTCACAACCTTGGAGGTGGTAGAGGAGTTTCCAAATGTAAAGGAAAGGGTAAACACTCCACAAACAAGGAGCTCTGCTGGCCTAAGAATTCTTGGGAAATGGCCTCTGAGGTTGGGTTCCTGAAATATATGTTGCTGTCATGAGCTTTAGCTTCCTTTGTAGTGAGACCATCAAAGCTGGGTCTGCATCTATGTTACCGGGAAGAGATGGTTTCTTATATTCCAATGAACATGAGGCAGCAGTGCTCAATTCTCTCTTTGTAGGTAAACTGTGGCCACTGGAGGCTAAGTGTCTCCCAGTGGGGACTGTGAAGACATTTGGTCATCCTCCACTTTTCTTGGTGTTTTTTGCTGCTGCACTGGGAATTTGGTATTTGCTTCACAAAATATAAGAAGTTCATCTGGGATACAGTGCTGGAGGGAGTTCTGTCACTTGTGGTGGGTCAGGGTCTGCAGGAGAATGCACCAACCAGGCTTCTATCGCACAGAGCTTGCCCCAATAACCATAGCAACCTTATTCTGAACATTGCCCTTAAAACTCTCGATATAACAGGATGCCTTTACATATAAGGGTCTCATGTCTGCACTATATCAGTCACAAGCCATTTGGAAGCCAATGGCCGATCCACATAGCCCCTCCATGATGTTTTATCACACTCCTTCCCAACATTGTTCTAGGCGCACTACTCAGAAGGCTCCAAATTACTGGCATCTCGTGTTCTACATCATTTTCATGAAACCCAGTCAAACAAGGCACTGTCTGGTATACACATGATAAGCAACAGGACATCAAATTTTCTGCAGTTCCACCTGGTCATGGGAATTTCAAAAATTTCATGGTATTTATTTAGCAATTTTTCAAAAATGAAGTTAGAGGCACTGTGCGTCTCAATTCATTCAGGAACCATTAAGTGTTGAGAAAATTCATTTCAATGAAAGCTCTAGAGAACTCTCACAGTCAAGGCTTCTCAAAGAATTACCAAATGGTCACATAAAGCCAGGCCAATTGACGTCTACAATGTAAGGTCCATGTGTGTTTTGACTCTCATCTATGGCTGCCATGTCTTTCATAATAAAATCATGTGATATCCTGGCTGAGATTCCAAGGCCTCTGTGGAAAGCCACCCTGGGCATAGATCTCAGTTTCCAAGAGTGAGTCTTATGTGTGGCCTCCTAAAATCCCAAAACAATTCATCGCAATACTTCTCTGAGGTCAATTCCAGAATGCAGTCTCTAAGGGGAATCACACCAGAGTTCAAGCCCAGGTGGATCCAGTCATCCCTTCCAACCGCCACAAAAATTACCACAATTAAAATCAAAACACTCCCACAGGCCCATCATCTTCTTCCATGTAGACACTCCTCATAACCTCTAGCTGGAGGTTTCTATGAGCCCAAGGTAGTGTCCAAAATAAGCTCACTTGCCCCTTATTTGCCTAAAATCATGGTGGCCTGGACACTCTTCCTGTGAACCAGGAGTGATCAAATATTCCTTCTGTTAAAGTGTTCCACTTCTCCAATTTCAGCCTACTGGCTGTAGGGTATAATTCTTTATGTGATTTGGAGTCATGAGAAAACCCAAGCACATATGGGGTAGCCTCTGCACGGATTTCAAGAACTCATTTGACCCAAATGATCCCTATTCTCACTTGATGGAGTTCAGGAACCTAAAACAAGAAGGCAAAAATATTCATCCACAATGACTGCTCTTTTGGACATTTTAGTTTTGAAAGCACATGGGATCTTTCTTTAAATCCATCAGGTGCTGAGAATCTAAGCCACAACCTCATACAAGGACAAGAGGCTGATTCAGACACATCCCATTCCAAAGCAATTAAGCAAAGAGCCACAGGTGGTGTCCATTCATTTCCATATGAAAACAGTGTTCTTCAGGCTACACAAAGGGGTGGCCTGAGGCAAAGACCTTTCTGACATTCAGGGTAATAGAAATAGAATTAAGCAAATTGCCCAAAGAAGGGTTTCTCCACTGAGACTTTACTGGTCACACTGATATCTGAGTTTTCTGAGATGCTCTCATTCCCTTCAGCTATCCAGAACATGGCCATGTCACAGAGCCTTGTGGTGTTACATATCTGGGAAACAAAACCATGAGTCTATTCTGGAGAGTGGCCAGAATTCACGAAGAAAAGTGGAACTTTAGAAGATAATAGATGTTGCCCATCCATAAGGCAAGCTGCAGTCCATTCATCAATTGCGCAGTATGAATCGCGGAAGCTTTCAACTAGAGACAACACATCCATTGATGCATTCTGTTTTCTAATGGCTACAACCATGGATACAGTGGGATACACAGACATAGAAACACTCACAATGTCAAACGACTTACTAGAAACAGTCCACTCCAAACCAAACAAACCACCTTTCCTACCTATTCTCAGAACATGAGAAAAAACCACAAACTCACACCTACAACGGCAAAGGCACTTTCTTCCCCTAAATAGGTCTGTGACTATCCGAAGTGTCTTCTAACTGGTGGGCCATATTATGTTCCCCCAAAATGGCCTGTCCTGTTTCACATCTGGTCTCCTTGTCCAACTCTTTGAAGTTGTAAGGAGCCAGCGGTGAGCCACTACCTGCTTTCTCAGGAAAGGCCCCTCTTCAGAGCTCTGCTGGCATTTGGCCATCCTCATATCAGCAGGTACCAAGAAAGACTGACTATGTCTTTGGGAAAAGCAAACAAGTTAGCCCACTGGGTCTGGAGTGGGACTGGCTCTTGGTGCCTGGCTTCCTGGATCCCAAGTTCAGAGAATTCCATCACCAAGGAAGTGAAGTGAGGTCACTTCTTTCAGGAACTGAATATGGTCACTGCCTTGGTAACCACTTTGTCCTAACAGTTGCTTCCAAGGTTCCCATGAGATAGAGGCTGCCCCAACATCCTGTGACACATTCAGAAGTTAGAATGATATATCAACCATAGGCACCCTGGAACAGCTCTCCACAGAGGCCTGGTTTGGTCCATCTTCTCTACATTAAGAAGAGAGAGGCTGACTCAGACACATCAATTCATCCTGACCAAGTTGTTTGCCATGGAAGATGACTATTGCTCTCTCAGTTCCTACATAGCTGCCTACATATTCTCCAAGGATCATTTCTTCATGGATCTTTGAGGTTCTCAGCAGGTGGAAGATCTTCTACATTCCTATATTGTAAGACCCACTCTGTCGCTGCTCTTAAGTTAGTTATATTGAGGGAACAGTGTATGGTTAGGGTTAATAACATGTTCGATTTGGGTTACGAATCATTCTGCAGGATGAATAATGGTATTGGCAACCTGTGATATTTACAAGAGTATACATGTGAAATATAAGTATGAAAGCAGAAATCTAGGTAAGATTTGAAGCCCAGAAGGGCATTGGGGACTTGAGTGGGATACCTAACTTTGAGTAATGTGCTGCACAGATGTCTCAGAAAAATCAATATACATCGGACCTTGTACCTTGGATGATTGAATGCTGAAGAGAACATCCAGTCAAAAACCGATATTCGGTAGGATTAGGAAGGAAGTTGGTAGGTTTAGAAAGAAGAGTGAGTATAGGATTTGGACCAAAAGTTCTTCAGCAATAGGGTTTCGGGTAGAGAGTGTATGTAAATGTCAGCACATGTGAAGAGTCAGTCACAATGATGAACTGGGGAAAACATGTAGGAAAGCAGATATCAATAGAGATATTAGGAAATCAAGCAAAGTATAAAGTGTGTGATAGGGTTAGACATTTTCAACAGGTTTGAAGTTGAATATATAATCTTAGGAAGAAACAAATATGTAGTCACCAATAGGATTGATATTTGAGAGCATTAGGCAACCTGCACATGGATGTTTTTAGTAATGCATGCTATCTTTCCATTTAGGCTTTGGTACAATTGTAAGTGTGATCTTTGCTTTTTGTGTCCGGAATATTTCTGTGATAAAATGTGTATGTAGATCAGGTGACATGAGTATTTCTTCCACCATTTCTGAGAGAAATATTTTGAAGATTTATAAATTAGTATGGGGGTAGAAATAGGTGTACCCTGCTTCTATTAATATAGACATAATGCATGAATAGACCATACTGTGAATAAATAATATAACTGGATCCACTTTAAATAATGGATTGAATGGATATCTGAAAATATATAAGAAATGTTATATTGATATACAATCATTAATTCCAACCAGTTATATATCTAATGATTATCTTATGGTTATGATTAATCATGAAGGGTGTGTGAGTTTTTCTTCAAAATTGATTATGGAAATCGAAAACAATATATTTGGAAAAAAAAGTCTAATGAATAGACCAGTCAAGAAACATAGAGAAATACATGTGTTCTGGAGCAGGAAGTGACTAAAAGTGAAACAAATGCCTATAAATTTGCTAACTAGTGAATGAAATATATATCCTATGATGTGCATAAACTGAAGAAATAGTAATGTACCAGTGTGGAATAAAAATTAACGTCAAAATACACATCATGTCCCATAGGAACCAACATGCATTGATGTTAAACTGGGTCAGTTAATGCAGACATATTAGAATTTGTATGCACCTTTCACTGAAGTTAGTTCTCAGTACTAGGAAACAACTATGTATTTCATGTGTATGAGTATTTCTAAGAATAATCTTGTGAAAAGTTGATTATTAATCCACATCCATGAACATGAATGAATTTAGGGAGTGTATATAAGACACATATTTTTCATATTTTTAAAAATCTGGACAGTATATATATATATATATATATATATATATATATATATATATATATATATATATATATAGATATAGATATAGATATATACACAAATATGGACACACACACACACACAAACACAGAAATTAAAAAGTAGCAATATATATGCCAATCGAAATTCATCATGAAATATATATCATAAAGATGCAAAAACATTCATTTTACTGAACATGGGTTTATGTATAATGTTGTTCCACTGGGAAGCTCACCCATAGGTTGAATTTTCAGTTCTAACAGCGTTTAGGACGAGTGATCACTTCTCACAATTTGTATCTGCCAAGTCATGTAACTCAAAAGAATGTACGTTTGATACCATGTAGGATTCTATTTGTGCATATAAAAATACATGTGCTGAATAGGCTCCAGAAAATGAGAGACAGTAATTCACATATTTGTTAACTTTAAAAACACATGGAGAACTATTTCAATTAAAAATTGACTAGATTCATAATACCTACCCTTTATCATGCAAAAGGCAAGTCCAACCCTGAACTGCATGTATTTACGTACTGTTTGGGTTATTTTTCTCCATCATATTAGGATTAGTAGTCGGAGTCTATTAGAATATGGGTTAGTGTCAGGGATTCAGAATTGCGAATGGAAAAATAGGAAAATTAATCCAATGTGTATGCAAATATGTGCTAAAACAAATCTTCCGACTCTCATCCAGAACAATGCCTTGAAATTATCTTCG
Source organism: Callospermophilus lateralis (assembly GCF_048772815.1). Taxonomy (NCBI): domain Eukaryota; kingdom Metazoa; phylum Chordata; class Mammalia; order Rodentia; family Sciuridae; genus Callospermophilus; species Callospermophilus lateralis. The sequence goes on from NW_027514896.1 coordinate 231,486, forward strand.
CCCCAAGTAAGACACAATTAGAGAAGAAAAGTTGCAAAATCTGTGATTACATTTCTGTAATGGAAAATGCTCAGGAGTGCACAAACTTGGAGGTGGTATAGGAGTTTTCAAAAGTAAGGACAGGGTACACACTCCACAAGCATGGAGCTCTGCATGCCTAAATCTTTTTGAGAAACTGCCACAGAGGTTGGGCACTGATATATAGGTTTTTGTCAGGAGTTAAGCTTCCTTTGTAGTGATACCCTCAAAGCTGGGTCTGCATCTATGTGATCTGGAGGAAGAAGTTTCTTATTTTCCAATGAACACGAGGCAGCAGTGCTGAATTCTCTCTTTGTAGATAAACTGTGGCCCCTGGGGGTTTATTTTCTCCCCGTGTGGACTGTGAAACCATTTGGTCATCCTCCAATTTTCGTGGTGTTTCTTGCTGCTGCACTTGGAGTTTGGTACATGCTTCACGAAATACAAGGAGTTCAACTGGGAAACAGTGCTGGAGAGAGTTCTGTCACGTGTGGTGGGTTATGGTCTGCAAGAAAATGCACAAACCAGGTTTCTATCTCTCAAAGATTGCCCCCTTGTTCATAGCAACCTGATTCTGAACATTGCCCTGAAACCTCGCCATATAAAAAGATGCCATTACATATAAGGGTCTGAAGTCTGCACTATGTCAGTCACAAGCCATTTGGAAGTAAATGGCAGATCCACATGGTCCCACCATGATACTTTATCACACACCTGCCCACCACTGCTCTACGCCCACTACTCAGCAGGCTACAAATTACTGGCATGTCTGTTCTAAACAATTTTCAGAAAACCCTGTCAATCAAGGCACTCTCTGGTACACTCATGATAAGCAATAGGAGATCCAATGTTTCTTGAGTGCCACCGGGTCATGGGAATTTCAAAAATTTCATGGTATTTATCTAGCCATTTTTCAAAGATGACATTGGATGCACTGTGAATTTCAGTTATTCAGAAACCATTAAATGTTGAGAAAGCTCAATTCAAAGAAAATTCTGGAGAACTCTCACAGGCAAGGCTTTCCAAAAAGTGGACAAAAGGTCACTTGAAGCCAGGACCATTGAGGTCTACAATGTGAGGTCCTATGTGTTTTGACTCTCTACTATGGCTGCAAAGTCTTTCAGAATAAAATCATGTGATATCCAGGCTGAGATTCCCAGTTCTTTGTGGAAAGCCACCCTGGTCCTATATCTCAGGTTCCAAGGGCGACTCTCATGCGTGGCCTCCTAAAATCCCAACACAATTCATGGCAATACTTCTCTGAGGTCAGTTTCAGAACTCAGTCTCTAAGGGGAAACACACCAGAGTTCAATCCCTGGTGACCCAGTCATCTCTTCCAACCGCCACACAAATGACCAGAATTAAAACCAAAACACTCACACATGCCCCTCATCTTCTTTCATATAGACACTAATCATAACCTTGGCTGGAAGTTTCCATGAGGCACACAGCACAAGACAATGTCAAAATAAGCTCCCTTGCCCTTCATTTGTCTAAAGTCAGTGTGTCTGGACACCGTTCCTGTGAACCAGGGCTGATCAAAGATGCCTGCCATTAATACTGTTCCGCTTCTCCAATTTGAGGCATACTGACTGTCAGGTATAGTTTCTTTATGTGATTTGGAGTCATGAGAAAACCCAAGCACCTATGGGCTAGCCTCTGCAGGGCTTGAAGAACTCAGTTGACCCAAAGGATCCCTCTTCTGACTTGATGGAGATCAGGAACCTTACAGAGGAAAGCAAGAGACTTCATCAACAATGATTGCTCTTTTGGCCATTTTGGAATTGGATGCACACATGGGATCTTTCTTTAGATCCATCAGGTGCTGAGAATCTGAGCCATGGACTCACACTGCACTAAGAGGCGGATTCAGACATATCCCTTTGCAAAGCAATTAAGCAAAGATCCTCAGGTGATGCCCATTTATTTCCATTTGAAAACTGATTTTTTCAGGCTTTCGAAAGGTGTGGCCTTAGGCAAAGACCTTCCTTACATTCAGGGCAACAGAACAATAGGAAAGCAAATTCCCAAAGTAGAGTTTCTCCACTGAGACTTTCCTGGTCACACTGATATCTGAGTTTTCTGAGATACTCACCATTCCCTTCAGCTATCCAGTACATGGCCATGTCCCAGATTGTGGAGGAGATACATATCTTGAACACAAAACCATGAGCCTATGGGAGAGTGGCCAGAATTCAGGAAGAAATCAGGAATGTAGAAAGGTAGTAGGTGTTGCCCATCTATAAGGTAAGCTGCAGTCCATTCATAAATTGGACAAGATGAATGCTGCAAAGATTTCTACTAGACAGGACACATCCTTTGATGCATTCTCTTTTCTATTGTCTACAACCACGGACACAGTGGGATACACAGAAACACTCACCTTTTCAAAGGACTTACTAGAAACAGGCCACTCCAAATTAAACAAACCGACATTCCTACATATTCTTAAAACATGAGACAAAATCACTAACACACAAACACACCCACAAAGGCACCTTCTTTCCCCAAGTAGGTCTGTGACTATCCAGAGCATTCTCTGACTGGTGGGCCATACTATGTTCCCCTGAAATGGGCTGTTGTATGTCAGATCTGGTCTCCTTGGCCAACACTGTGATGTTGTCAGGAGCCAACGGTGAGCCACTGCCTGCTTTATCAAAAATAAAAAATAAAAAAGCCCCTCTTCAGAGCTTTCCTGGCATTTGTCCATCTTCAATTCAGTATTTGCCAAGAAAGACTGACTCTGTCCTTGGTTAATCCAAACATGTGAGACCACTGGGACTGGGACTGGGCCTGCCTCAGGGTGCCTGTCTCCCTGGATCCAATGTTCAGAGTGGTACATCAACAAGAAAGTGACGTAGGTCACTTCCTCTAGAACTGAATGAGGTCACTGCCTTGGCAACCACTTTGTCCTAACAGTTGCATCCAAGGGTCCATGAAATGGAGCGTGCCCCTACTTCCTATGACACTTTTACAAGTTAAAATGGAATATCAACCATAGGCACCCGGGAACAGCTCTCCACACAGGCCTGGTTTGGTCCATCTTCTCTAGATTAAGAAGAGAGAGACTGCTTCAGACACATCCCTTCATCCTTACCTGGTTGTTTGTCATGGAAGATGACTTTTGCTCTCTCAGGTCCTTCATAGCTGCCTATATCTTCTCCAGGGATCATTTCTGCATGGACCTTTGAGGTTCTCTGCAGGTTGAAGATCTCCTACATTCCTGTATTGTAAGACCAACTCTGTCCCTGCTCTTCTATAAAGGTAGATTGAGGGAATCGTGTATGGTTAGGGTTAATAACATTTTTGATTTGGGTTAGGATCATTCTACTGGATGAATAATGGTATTGGGAACCTGCGATATTTATAAGATTATAGAGGTGAAATATATGTATGAAAACAGAAATCTCAGTAAGATTTAAAGCCCAGAAGGTCACTGGGTCCTTGATTGGAATAGTTAGCTTTGAATTATGTTCTGCCCAGATGTCTCAGATAAATCTATACACAATGGCATAGGATCTTGTACCTTAGATGATTGAATGTTGAGGAGAACATCCATTCAAAAAGGGAGAGTTGGTAAGATTACGAAGATAGTTGGTAAGATTAGAAAAACGTGTGAGTATAGGATTTGGACAAAAAGTTCTTTAGCAATAGGGATTCAGGTACACAAAAAAATGTAAATGTCAGCACATGTGAAGAGTCAGTCACAATGATGAACTGGGGAAAATATGTAGGAAAGCAGATATCAATAGAGACATAAGGAAATCAGGCAAAGTACAAAATGAGTGATAGCAATAGATATTTTCAACAGGCTTGAGATTGAATATATAATCTTAGGAAGAAACAAATATGTAGTCACCAATAGGATTGACATTTGAGAGCATTAGGCAACCTGGACATGGGTGATTTTCATAATCCATACTCACATTCCATTTAGGCTTTTGTACAATCGTAAGTGTGACTTTGCATTTTGTGGCCAGAATATTACTGTGATAAAATGTATATGTAGATCAGGTGACATGAGTATTTCTACCACCATTTCTTGGAGCAATATTTTGAAGAGGTATAAATTAGTATTGGGGGTACATATAGGTGTACCATGTGTGTATGAATACAGAGATAATGCATGAATAGACCATAGTGCGAATAAATAATATAACTGGTTCGAACTTTAGAAATTGGAATAAATTGATATCTGAATATACACAGGGAATCATATGTTGATATACATACATTCATTCCAACCATTTATACATCCAATGGAAATATTACGGGTGTGGTTCATCATAAAGAGTGTGTGAATTTTGCTTCAAAATTGATTATGGAAATTGAAAATAATGTGTTTGGAAAGAAGTCTCATGAAATGACCAGTCAAAAACAAAGAGGAATACATATGTTCTGAAGCAGGAAGTGATAGAATGTGTTACAAATTTCTTTAAATTTATGAAGTTGTGGATGAAATGTATATTCTATGATGTACAAAAACTGAAGAAATAGTAATGTACCAGTGTTGTATAAAAATGAACGTCAAAATACACATCATGTCCCATAGGAATCTACTTGCATTGATGTTAAAGTGGGTCAGTTACTGTAAAAATATAAGGATTTGTTTGCACCATTTACTGAAGTGAGTTTTCAATACTATGAAACAAATATGTATTTCAGGTGGATGAATATTTCTGAAAATAATCTTATGAAATTTGAATATAAAACCACATACATGAACAAGAATGAATTTAGGGAGTGTATAATAAGACACATATATTTCATATTTTGAAAAATCTAGAGAGTATATATATATATATATATATATATATATATATATATATATATATACAAAACACACAGAGAGACATTAAAAAGTAGCAATATATATATGCCAATTAAAATTCATCGTGAAATATATGTCATCCACAGATCCAAAAATATTAATTTTACTGAACATGGATTTATGTATAATGTTTTTCAACTAAGAAGCTCAATCATAATTTGAATTATCAGTTCCAAAAGCATTTAGGAGGAGTGATTTCTTTTCACACTTTGTATCTCCCAAGTTAGCCACCTCTCAAGAATATAGGTGTGATACCAGGTAGGATTCTATATGTTCATATAAAAATACATGTGCTGAATTGGCTACAGAAAAAGGGAGACAGGAATTCACATATGTGTTAACTTTAAAAACACATGCAGAACTCTTTCAACAAAAAATTGACAAGATTTATAACTCCTACCCTATATCATGCAAAAGGCAAGACCAACTATACACCATGGCTCCTCTGAAGTGCTAGTATTTCTATTCTGTTTGGGTTATTTTTCTCCATTATATTAGAATTAGTTGTCAGAATCTAGTAGGGTATAGGTTAGTGTCAAGGATTCAGTATTTCAAATGGAAAATTGAAAAATGAATCCAATGTGTATGTAAATATGTGCTACACAAAAATCTTCCCACTCTCATCCAGAACAATGCCTTGACAATACCTTCGCCCCAAGTAAGACACAATTAGAGGAGAAGATTTAGAAAATCTGTGAACAAATATCTGGAATGCAATATGCTCAGGAGCCCACACCTTGGAAGTGGCAGAGGAGTTTCCAAAGGTAAGGGACAGGGTAAACCCTCCACAAACATGGAGGTCTGCTGGCATAGACACTTCTTGAGAAACTGCCTGTGAGGTTGGGCACTTGAAAAATATGTTGTTGTCAGGAGCTTTAGCTTTCTTTCTAGTGAGACCATAAAAGCTTGGTCTGCATCTATGAGACCTGGAGGACATGCTTTCTTATTTCCCAATGAACATGAGGCAGCAGTGCTAAATTCTCTTTTTAGGTAAACTGTGGCCACTGGGGGCTAAATGTCTTTCCATGTGCACTTTGAAGCCATATGGTCATCCTCCATTTTCGTTTTGTTTCTTCCTGCTGCACTGGGAGTTTGGTATTTGCTTCACGAAATACAAGGAGTTCAATTGGGTCTCAGTGCAAGAGGGAGTTCTGTCATGTGTGGTGGGTCAGGTTCTGCAGGAGGATACAAGAACCAGGATTCTATCCCACATAGCTTGCCCCCTTGACCATAGCAACCTGATTCTGAACAATGTCCTGAAAACTCTCCATATAACAAGTTGCCTTTACATGGAAGGTTCTGTTGGCTGCACCATGTCAGTCACAAGCCATTTTGAAGCCAATGGAAGATCCACATGGCCCCACCACAGATGTTTTATCACATACCTGCCCACCACTGCTCTAGTACAACTACTCAACAGAGTCCAACTTACTGGCATCTCTGTTCTACACCATTTACATGAAACCCAGTCAATCAAGGCACTGTCTGGTATATTCATGATCAGTAACAGGACATCCAAAGGTTCTCCAGTGCCACCTGGTGATGGGAATTTCAAAAATTTTATGGTATTTTTCTAGCCATTTTTCAAGGATGAAGTTGGAGGCACTGTGAGTTTCAATTCTTTCAGGAACCATTAAATGGTTAGGAAGCTCATTTCAATGAAAGTTCTGGAGAACACTCACAGGTAAGGATTCCCAAAGACTGGCCAAAAGATCACATGATATTATGCCCATTGAGGTCTACAATGTGAGGTCCATATGAGTTTTGACTCTCAACTATGAGTGCCAAATCTTTCAGAATAAAATCATGTGGTATCCTGGCTGAGAGGCCTAGTGCTCTGTGGAAAGCCATCCTGGGCCTAGAACTTAGTTTCCAAGGGCGACACTCATGCCTGGCTTCATAATATCTCATCACTATTCATGGCAATACTTCTCTGAGGTCAGTTTGAGAACTCAGTTTCTAAGGGAATCACACCAGAGTTCAAGAACATGTGGACCAAGTCATCTCTTCCAACCGCCACCCAAATGACCACAATTTAAAACAAAACACTCCAATGTGGCGCTCATCTTTTTCCATATAGACACTCATAATGACCTCTGGCAAAAGTTTTCCATGAGGGGCACAGCCCAAGACCGTGTCCAAAATAAGCTCTCTTGCACCTAATTTGCCTAAAGTCAGGATGGCCTGGACACCCTTCTTGTGAACCAGGAGAGATCAAATAGGCCTCCCATTAATACTGCTTTGCTTTTTCAATTTGAGGCCAACTGACTGTGGAGTTTGGATTCCTTATGTGAATTGGAGTCTTGAGAATACCCAAGAAACTATGGGGTAGCCTCTGCAGGGCTTTGAAGAACTCATTTGACCCAAAGGATCCCTATTCTGGCTTGATGGAGGTCAGGAAAGTTACAGAAGAGGCGAGAGACTTCATCCACAAGGACTGCTCTTTTGGCCATTTTGGTTTTGGATGTACACATGGGATCTTTCTTTAGATCCATCAGGAGCTGAGAATCTAAGCCACACCCTCACACAAGGCAAATAGGCTGATTCAGACACATCCTTTCCAAAGCAATTAAGCAAAGAGCCACAGGTAATGCCCATTCATTTCCATTTGAAAACTGTTTTCTTCAGGCTTCACAAAGTGGTGGACTGAGGAAAAGACCTTCCTGACATTCAGGGCAACAGAAGAATTGGTAAACAAAAGGCCCCAAGCAGGGTTTCTTCACTGAGACTTTCTTGGTCAAACTGATATCTGAGTTTTCTTAGATGCTCGCCATTCTCTTCAGCTATTCAGTACATGGTCATGTCACAGAGCTTCAAGGTTGTACATATCTTAAACACAAAACCATGAGCCTATTCTGGAGAGTGGCGAGAATTCAGGAAGAAAACAGGAACTTAGGTAGATAGCAGGTGTTTCACATCAATAAGGCAAGCTGCAGTCCATTCATAAATAGGGCAGGATGAATGCTGGGAAGCTTTCTACTAGATAGGACATATTCATTGATGCATTCTCTTTTCTAATGTCTACAACCACGGACATAGTGGGATACATAGACATAGAAACACTCACCTTGTCAAACGACTTACTAGAAACAGTTCACTCCAAACAAAACAAACCGCCTTTCATACCTATTCTCAGAACATGAGACAAAACCACAAACCCACACCCACACCACAAAGGCACCTCCTTCCCCCATGTAGGTCTGTGACTATCCGGAGTGTCCTCTGACTGGTGGGCCATACTATGTTCTCTGGAAATGGCCTGTTCTGTCTCAAATCTGGTCTCCTTGGCCAACTCTGTGAAGTTGTCAGGAGCCAGCAGTGAGCCACTGCCTGCTTTCTCAGGAAAGGCCCCTATTCATAGCTTTACTTGCATTTGGCCATCCTCACATCAGTAGGTTCCAAGAAAGACTGAGTCTGTCCTTGGTAAATCAAAATAAGTTTGACCACTGGGACTGGGACTGGGACTGGCTCTTGGTGCCTGGATTCCTGGATTCCAAGTTCAGAGAGTTCCATCACCAAGGAAGTTAGGTGAGGTCACTTCCTCTAGCAACTGAATGAGGTCACTGCCTTGGCAACAACTTTGTTCTAACAGTTGCTTCCAAGGTTCCCATGAGAAGGAGGCTCCCCCTACTTCCTGTGACACTTTCACCAGTTAGAGTGGTATGTCAACCATAGGCATGCAGGAGCAGCTCAACACATGCCTGCTTTGGTCCATCTTCTATACATTAAGAAGAGAGTGGCTGATTCAGACACATCCCTTCATCCTGAGCAGGTTGTTTGCCATGGAAGACTTCTGCTCTCTCAGGTCCTTCATAGTTGCCTACATCTTCTCCAGGGATCATTTCTGCATGGACCCTTGAGTTTCTCAGCAGGTGGAAGATCCTCTATATTCCTGTATTTTAAGACCAACTCTGTCCCCACTTTTCTGTAAAATTAGATTGAGAGAACAGTGTATGGTTAGGTTTAATAACATGTTCGATTTGGTTTAGAAAGGAAACTACACGGTTGAGCAAACAGGGTCCTACCGTTAGCAATAATATGAGGATTATTAATGGAACGGCCCTGGCAGATAAAAGCGTAGTTAACCAGGTTGACTATGTGAACAAAGACTCAAACCTTTCTTCTGGGGCCTCTGTCTCTCTTTGACGCTCTTCAAGTCGTTTTCTTAATTTACTCATTGATTCTTTTACAACTCCAGTATTGTCGACATAAAAACAACATTCTTCCCTCAATGCAAGCAAAAAGGCACCTTTCTCTCATGAAGAGGAGGTCCAACACTCGCCTGCTCTATAAAACAACTTCAGAGAGAGAGAGAGGTTAAAATTCCTGTAAAGCTGTGATGTCGGTTTTTAATGTCTTTAAGCTTTGGTCTATTTCTGCTTCTAATTGTGTCTTTGTTGTGTCTCATGGACTAGGGCAGTTCTTCCTGTGCCCACGCCTTCAGCAATTATTATTCCTAATAGGATGGCTAAAGTGAGGGATACAGGTTCCCGGTGGAACCGGGTTGTATGCCCCCCTATTTGAACTTTAAATGAACCTGCATTATGATAGAGCACTCTGAAAAACATCTACATCATTACATAATTAATCACATCTATTGACCATTTTATGGAAACATAAATAATGTTAAAGTGTATAGAATTATACTGTTTTATGGATGGACAAGAAAATGCACCTAAGATAGCACCAAAGTGAGGAAAACATTCTTATTTGGTTGCATCCGGATTTAGAGGGCATTGCTTCTTTTGTAATCAATTAATCCCCTGAAACCCAAGTTTTGGTAGTTTTAGAGTTTGTACCCAACATGTAAGGGAAGGGGCTCAGAAGTTCACAGTCTGCAGAAATTCACAAAAATTAGTTTTTGTTTCTGTTTTTTTTTCCTCTGTTCTGGGCAAGTTAACTTTTCAAGGACACCTTGGAAGGGGAGAGCTTTTTTGTCTCTTTTTTTTCTCCCTGCCAGCTGTCACCATGGAGCCCAGTTGCTAACATTTTTATCTTAGAAATGTAGCCATCTCGGTGAAGCCCCAGCTCAAGGCCAGAGGCCTTGTTCACATATTTTGTGAAAAACTGGTAAGGAGGTGTCTAGCTTACGGGTGGTGATTTTTCCAGCCAGTGGTCAAGTAGAACAGGGCAACACAAAAAGTGCAAGTTTATGTACATTGAACTCTTTCAGAGGGACTCTTTTGCTGAAAGACCTAAAGTAAGCCTTGGTGAAGACTTCTGGAGAAGGTCATTTAAGACATTTCTATGGACCTAGTACAGAGGGGGAAGACGGGGTAGTCGAGGCTGAGAGCAGCTCCGTGGATCTAAGAATGAGGAAAGAGAGATGTAAAAGAAAAATGGGAAAGGGGTTTGGGATTTTCCTAGAACAAAACTTGAGCAGTAGAACAGGTAGAGCAGAGGGGAAGATGGGAGTAAATATTCCAAAAAGCCTTTGAGGGACTTTAAATTCTTAGAAACCTGTTTTCAGTGATGACAAAGCAACTTTAAAGGCCATTTTCATTACATCTTGTATAGGGGTCTGAGGCCTCTTATCAGCTGGTTTGAGCTTTGGGTTAGCTTGCTAGAGGACTTGCTGGGACCTAGTGCAGGCACTGACAGGAAAAGAGAGGAGTGAGTGGGTGAAGGGGTACCTTGGTACCTGCTACCTCAGCAAGGAGGCAATGTTCTGAGAACCAGCGGAGGTTTGGGTTTTTGATTTAGTAATTGGAGAGGAGAAATCAGGTTGCTAAGATGGGAGTGATAGCAGAGAGTCTAGAGCAGAAGGCTGAGGGTGAGGAACTATTGGAGAAGCATAGTACAGGATGTGAGCAAAGGAGGGAAAAGGATTCCACATAGGGAAATTTCCCCCTTTTGAGAACTTGCCAAAGTTAAAAATGTCACGCAGAATTTGAGGATCTAGAGAACCCTCTGGGGGTCATAGTATTTGGTTATCTAATTGGTAATATGGCCAATGCTGTGTACTGAATTTGATGAGGAGTTTGGGTTCCACCAGGCAGCCCCTGTATGCTCACATTCACTTGACTTACACAAAAAGTCGGCTTCTCCCCGACACAGCCGTGGCTGTTTGTGCCTTTGATAGTCCGCTAGGCAAACATAGTAATCTAGGCTAGCCAACCTGAATCTGTCTTGCGTGTCCCTGCATCCATAATGTTTGTTTCCATTATCGATGGTACAGAAGAGATTTAATGGAATTTTAGTGGGATCCACTTCAGCAGGGATATCTCAATAGGAAAGACCTATACCGAGCTGACAAATGTCTTGGTGGATAGATGGCCACCAGGTCTCTAAGGGGGCTGTATGCGAGATAGACCATACTTCTTGTCTAGTAGGATTTGTGATCAGCCATTGCTGCTGAACGGAATGATGAGGGTTAGAACTACTGGTGGCCAAGGGGAGAGTCTATAGTCTTATCCACATAGCGAATACGCAATTTGAAATGGTTAGCAGGCTTTTCCAGTTTCCAACAAGAGTCTGGACACAGCGAAGGCTTGAGATGAGAGGCATGGATCCAAAAAGTGATTCCGTCTACTTTTACCGCTTTAGGTTTTATAAGTAGCACCTGGTATGTTCCTTTCCAGTGGGGTTCCAGGGATGACACCTGATGTTGTCTTATGTAGACGAAGTCTATTACTTGATATTGACTTTGAGTCCCCTCCTCCCAAGGTTGGTAGGCAGTGGCCAGCTGTTTCCACAGGTATCGCTGAGTTCTTTCAATGACTTTAAGTCTGTCAAGCAAGGGGGTGTGGAAGTGATTGTTAGGCCTTAGAGTTGGGGTTAGGTTCCTTACTGGATGATGGGCATCATAGAGAATTTCATAGGGGGTGAGGTTACACAAAGAAAGAGAGGGAGTATTTCTCGCATGAAACAGTGCATAAGGCAGGAGCATAATCCAATCTTTTATGCCGGGCTCTAAGCTTAATTTCGTTAAGGTCTCTTTAATGGTTCTATTTATTTTTTCTACCTGTCCTGAGCTCTGGGGTATATAAGCATAATGTAACTTCAAATTAATCCACAGGGTCCCAGTGAACACCTGACTTACCTGAGCCATGAACACCAGTCCATTATCAGACCCTATTGCCTTAGGCAGACCGTATCTTGGAGAAATATCTTTCAGGATCTTCTTGAAAACCATTTGTGCAGTTTGGTTGTTTTTGTGTGTGTGTGTGTGTGTGTGTGTGTGTTTGTGTGTAAGGCTTCAGTCCATCCTGAAAATGTATCTACAAAGACTAGGAGATATTTAAGTCCATACGTTGCTGGCTTAATTTCACTATTGTCCACTTCCCAAAATTGTCGTTTTCTGGTTCCTCGTAGGTGCTTTCCTCTAGGAAACTGGAAGGGTAAGCATTAACCAATTGACGGACTCGACAGGCTTTTTTTACCCTTTCAGTTATTTCCTTTCGCTGTGAGTCGGTTAGTGGAAAACTCTGTTCTTAATCCTACAGGAATGCCTGCAGTTTCATTGAACCAAGGTGAGTGAGTTGGTGTACATTTTTAACGTAGTGTAGGGCTTTCTGTAATTGCAGCCTGAGCTCAGTGAAGTTGAGGCGTTCAGTGTCAGTGTCCATAGATGTTATCAAAAACTTCCTGGTGATCAGGGGTCCATTGGAATTGGGCATCTCCCATTAACACCGGGTATAAAGGAGCAGCTAAAGACGCAAACCCAGGTATCCATAACCTGCAAAAGCCAGCAGTCCCAAGAAACTCTCTGAGTTGTCTCCTGTTAGATGGGGGTGGTATCTACACAATGGTTTGTTTTCTGGGCTCAGTGAGCCATCGTTTACTGCCCCTAAGGTAACAGCCCAGGAAGATTACTTCATGCTAGCAAATTTGGGCTTTTTTGGCCGAAATTCAATACCCAAGTTGAGCAAGCTCATATAATAGTGCTTGGGTCCCAGACTCACAGTTTTCCTTGGTGTTGGCTGCCAGTAGCAGGTCATTCACGTATTGAAGCTGGGTGATTTGGGGTGCATAGTTCTGAAATTGCTGAGATCTCTGTGGAGGGCTTCATCAAAGAGAGTGGGGGAGTTTTTGAACCCCAGTGGGAGTCTAGTCAAAGTTAGTTGACCAGACGTTCAGGTTTCTGGGTCTACCCACCCAAAAGCAAACAGCAACTGACTATCTTTATGCAGAGGCAAGCAAAAGAAAGCATCTTTTAAGTCCAGAACAGTATACCATTTCCGCTCAGGGTTCAGAGTGCTAAGCAGATTGTACGGATTAGGTACCGTGTGGTGAATGTCCTGCACTCTGTTGTTGATCTCTCTTAGGTCTTTAACAGGACAATAGTCCCCGGTTCCTGGCTTTTTTTTCTAGTAGCAGGGGAGTGTTCCAGGCCAATTGACAGGGCCTTAGGAGCCCTAAGTCCAGATATTTCTGAATATGGGGCCTTATCTCATCTTTAGCTTTTTTTGCTTAGAGGATATTATTTGACATTGATTGGGGAGGCTGAGGTTTTTAACTCCACTGTTATTGGAGGTTGTTTCACGGCCAGGCCTAACCCAGCAGTTTTTGCCCAGGCATCTGCGAATTCTGTTATCCATTTCTGGTGTAGCTTGCCTGTTTGATCAGTCTTGGGGCGTGTGAAGAGTGGATGTTCATCTTCTACTAATATAGTTAATGCCGTGACTATAGGAGTTTTTACTGAAGAATTTAGAAATTTCATTTGGGGGCCTTCAGGGTTAAAAGTTATTTAGGCCAAGAGCTTGGTGAGCAGATCTCTGCCCATCAATGGGTCCAGGCATTCCTGGATTACTAGGAAGGAGTGATAGATTTTTCCTTTCCCAAGGTCCATGGTCCTTTTAGTAGTCTAAGCCCGATATTTACTGCCATTAGTTCTTTGAACTACAGACCTTTTATTTGATAGAGGGCCCAATGGGGCCTTAAGGGCTGAGTATACTGCTCCTGTTTTCATTTCAAAGTTTACTGGGGTCCGCTACACTTCAAAAGTTACCCTGAGCTAGGGGAAGTGATCTGAGCCCCAACTTTTTTAGTCATGCTCCAGAGTCAGAATGGCTGGCTGGCGTGGCTGTCTCTTTATAGGGCACTCTTTGGCCCAGTATCCTTTTTTTTTACAGTAGGCACATTGATCTGAGGCCAGGGGTGGCCTCTGGCATGGCCCCAGGTATCCCTTCCTGTCACCTTACGTCTTAATTTCTGGCCTCTTTCTTGTTGTGACCAGGATCTTGGTCAATCCCTTAGTCTGTCTTTTGCTTCTCTCATCCTTCCTTTGCTCCCTTTCTTTCTCCCTGTTTCTCTCTTATAGTATATTTTCTCGGCTTCTCTGACTAAATCTCTCTTTTAAATTTTTTTAATATCCATGGCAGCTTGCCCAATTAAGGCCATCGTTTCAGATGAATTTTGATCCGCTGCCTGAGGATCGAAAGGAGTATATCTCTTATATGCCTCCATAATTCTTTCTAGAAACAAAGAGGGAGATTCATCAGGCCTTTGAATAATTTCTCTTACCATGGCCAAATTAGTTGGTCACCTAGTAGCCCTTGGAGACCCGCTATTAGAGCCAGGCAATAATTGGACAGATGCTCTTTACCTTCAAAGGTGTTGGGGTTCCAGTTGGTTTGGTTTAAGGGTAAGCTGGCTTTGATTATGTTGGGAAGTTGTGTTGGTCGCCAATCAGGTCCGAGGATTTTTTTTTTTAGTTTCTTGGAGGTTTTTCTCTTATTCCTCTGTCATAAAGAAAGTCCCTAGGAGTTGTTGGCAGTTATCCCAAGTAGGCAGGTGTAAAAACGTTGGCGAGTTCTCTGAGTTCTTTTAGCCGGGCCAGCTTCCTCCAGGGAAGGAGGGGCTCTGTGTGCCACGGGACAGTCATCTGGATGGTGCTGGGCCATCCTAGCTTCTTTGAATGGTGGAGAGGCTGAGTCAGCAGGAAGGGAATCACTTAGAGGGTGTTGGGAGTTGGGGGATGAAGGCAGAGGATAAGGAGGGGGAGGAGAGTCCAGTAGAGTCTTGAGACTCATGGAGAACAGAGGGTGCAAGACGAGGAGCAGAGAGTTAAAGAGATAGAATCGTGGGGGAAGGAGTAGGAGCGGGTGCAGGGACAAGGAAAGGCTTCATCCTTGGAGGAGGAGATTTGTAGAGGTCCTGACAAGTTAAGATATATGGCTGTTGATCTGGATGTCTACGTGGCCCCTGCTAAAAGACAATATCTCAAACTTTTCAAATTAGTGCGAAGTAGAAAGATCCTTCTAGGGGCCATCCGGCTACAAAGGTGGGTCATTCTGAGACACAGAATCTGCCAGATCCGGCATTTTACTGAAAAAGAAAGATTCTGAGCCCTTAAGCAGATTTTGGTCTAGTGATCAAGGGTCAGGAACAGAGGCATTGAAGTGCTCTGTCCCATAATGAAATATACACAGACAATAAAAGCAATGACACATGACACAGACAAGACAAGATAATAAAGACAGGCAATGGACGTCCAATACTGAGACCAGGACTGAGTAGCCGGCAAAACATGATGGGCTGGCAATACCGAATCTGAAACAAAATATCACTGAATCAAGGAGACTATTGTTCCTCGATTTCATGAGTTCATCCCCCAGGGACATGGCCTGTGGCTCTGTGACATGTGTGTCAGTCACCGTGGGAGAGAGCTCACGCTCTTTACCAATAGCCATTTTGTGAAACCCTAACCTGAATCCTGAAACCAGAAAGAGGGGCCTTATTTACCCCCAGAGGAGCCCGTTGGGGGTCTTTCATCTGCGGCTGCCGGATCTCACTGGGGCCACGAGATGTAAAGATCGGGCGAGGGTCGGTTGAAGAGACCACAAAGAGACTGTCTCATGCAACAGCAAAGGCTTTATTGGGAGTCCGGCATGCAAGGGCTCAGAGCTCTCTTGAATAGAGCAGAGAGCCCTGAGAACAGCTTAAGAAGTGCTTATATATTTTCCTTGGAGAGGGCAGGGAGGGAAGTTTATTGATGGGTAAGGGCGAGTGGGCGGTTTGCGTGCAACTGGTTGACCGAGTACATTCTGCAGTTTGGCAGTTGGGGACAGCACATTCTGGGAAAAAGAATAGCAAACAGTTCTCAAGATTTCAACAGTGTTTTGTTAAGCATACAGAAAATCAAGAACTGACAAGTACCTATTTTATTAACCTTTCAATATAAGTATGAAAACAGAAATATAGGTAAGATTTGAAGCCCAGAAGTTCATTGGGCTCTTGATTGGTATACTTAGCGTTGAATTACATTCTGTAGTGATGTCCCAGAAATATGGATATACAATGGCATAGGACCTTATACCTTCTCGGAGGTCAATTCCAAAACACAGACTCTAAGGGGAATCACACCGAAGTTCAAGCCAAGGTGGACCCAATTATCTCTTCCAACCGCCACACAAATGACCACAATTAAAACCAAAACACTCCCACATGGCACTCATCTTCTTCCATATAGACACTCACCATAACTTCTGGCAAGAGGATTCCATGAGAGGTGCAGCACAAGACAGTGTCCCAAATAAGCTCCCTTTCCCCTCATTTGCCAATAGTCAGGGTGGCCTGGACACCCTCCCTGTGAACCAGGAGTTATCAAATATGTCTGCCATTAATACAGCTCTGTTCTCCAATTTGAGGCCTACTGACTGTGGGGTTTAGATTCTTTATTTGAATTGGATTCATAAGAAAACCCAAGAACCTATGGGCTAGCATCTGCAGGGCTTTGAAGAACTCATTTGACTCAAAGGATCCCTATTCTCACTTGATGTAGGTAAGGAACCTTACAGAAGAATGTGAGGCACTTCATCCACAGTGACTGATTTTTGGCCATTTTGATTTTGGATCCACACATGGGATCGTTCTTTAGATCCATCAGGTGATGAGAATCTAAGCCACAGGCTCACACAGGACCAAGAGGCTGATTCAGACACATCCCTTTACAAAGCAATTAAGCAAAGAGCCACAGGTGGTGCCCATTCATTTCCGTTTGAAAACTGTTTTCTTCAGGATTCACAAAGGCGTGGCCTCAGGCAAAGAACTTACTGACATTCAGGGCAACAGAAAAATAGGCAATCAAAAGGCCCATTGCAGGGGTTCTCCACTGAGACTTTCCTGGTCACATCGATATCTGAGTTTTCTGAGATGCTTGCCAATCCCTTCAGCTATCCAGTACATGTCCATGTCACAGTGCTTGGAGGTGGTACATATCGTGGACTCAAAAGAATGAGCCTATTTTGGAGAGTGGCTAGATTTCAGGAAGAAAACAGGAACTTAGGAAGATAGCAGGTGTTGCCCATCGATATGGCAAGACCTAGTGCATTCATAAATTGGGCAGGATGAATGCTGGGAAACTTTCTACTAGACAGGAAACATCCATTGATGCATTCTCTTTTTCTAATGTCTACAACCACAGACACAGTGGGATACACAGACATAGAAACACTCGCCTTGTCAAACAACTTACTAGAAACAGTTCACTCCAAACCAAACAAACCGACTTTCCTACCTCTTCCCAGAACATGGGGCAAAACCACAAACACACATCCACACCCAAAAAGGCACCTCCTTCCCCCAAATAGGTCTCTCTCTATCCGGAGTGTCCTCTGACTGCTGGGCCATACTATGTTCCCCCGATATGGCCTATCCTGTCTCAGATCTGGACTCCATGTCCAACTCTGTGAAGTGGTCAGGAGCCAGCTGTGAGCCAGTACCTGCTATTTTAGTAAAGGCCCCTCTTCAGAGTACTCCTGGCATTTTGCCATCGTCACATCAGTAGGTACCAAGAAAGACTGACTCTGTCCTTGCTAAATTGAATCAAGTGAGACCACTAGGACTGGGACTGGGACTGACTCTGTGTGCCTGGCTTCCTGCATCCCAAGTTCAGAGAGTTCCATTACCAAGGAAGTGAGGTGAGGTTGCATCCTTCAGGAACTGAATGAGGTCACTGCCTTGGCAACCACTTTGTCCAAACAGTTGCTTTCAAGCGTACCATGAGAAGGAGGCTTACCCTACTTTCTGTGGCACTTTCACAAATTAGAATGGTATATCAACCATAGGCACCAAGAAACAGCTCTCCACACAGGCCTGATTTGGTCCATCTTCTCTATATTAGGAAGAGAGCCTTTAGTCCGGGGAGCACTGCAGTGAACCTCTGCACTAAAACTATTAGCAAGCACCTGGTGGAGGAGTCCTCCATAGGTAAGTGGCGCCTTTATAACATCTGATATCCGGTTAAGGGAGATCTTTTCTGATGACAGAGATGTGGCCTGGGGAGGCTCACATATACTCCTTTCCAGGAGAGTAACGAGAATCTTTCTGTCCTCTGTTCTGTTCTGTAGGGAATTCCTCTGGAACTGTAGAGAGGGGCCGACAGGCACGCAAGCGCTCCTACCCTGGAGCTAAAGCAAGATGTTGCACTGTTCCACTGTTTTTCTGTTTAGGCGCTGGTTTTCTGTTTTTTGTGTTTTGTTTTGTCTTCTATTTTTTTGATTGTTTGTTTGTTTTTGTTTGTTTTGTTGTGTGATTTCAGTGGTAAAAACTTAAGTATTATGGACGTAAAAATGGGTAATAAAGAGAGCAAGCCTGACACCCCATTGGACTGTGTTTTAGGGAACTGCGATGAACTTTACCCCCCTTTGTTAAGCAGGATGACAGAAGCTCCTAGCTGGCTGCCTGGAGCACACCCATTGCAGAGGGCAATGCTTGCTGGGGACCTAAGAACTGAGCATCTCCCAGGTTAACAAGTGAAACTCCTTTAAAACCCCTTGTTGCTCCAGATCAAGAGAGTCACAACATTTGGCAGAGTCCCCTGTGTTTCTCCTTTGTTCGCAAAGCAATAAACCTCCCTTTTTCTTTTTCTCAAACCTCAGTCCTCATTATTAAATTGGTATTAATTGGCTTCAAGTTCAGGAATCGAACTTTAATTTACAAATTTGGTACCCCCCCTTCTCCCCGGAACTTTGTGAGAGCTGTCTACTGGAATATTAGGAGATGAAGCATGCTTGGTGTGGAACTGAACAAGAGGAGCTAATCCTGTAAGTAAAAGGAAGGACTGAGGGACTCCCAGCAGCTGCCAAAGCCCTGTTAATTCAGGGAATTACCTCCTTCCTTTCCGCACTGTAAGAATTATGCCACCTCTGTCTTGTTAAAAAAGAGAAAAAGAAAAAGGGGACACTAAATGCAGTGAAGTCACCATGGAGACACTTTATTTTACATTTCAGGTTGCCCCTCTGTTAAAGCATGTGGTCCCCCCCCCTGTGGATATCTATGGTGCACACTGGTGTAGGAGATTTTTCTCTTATCTGCTCTGGTTTAATGGGTTCTCTCTGACAGCCATAGTCTGGACCTCCTTTCTGTCTGTCTTCTGTCTTTGTATCTGGCCCTTTAAGACATGTGCAATAATGTGTTGATATTATAAATTGTTTCTTGGGAATGATCTTAGCTGAATGTGTGTCTAAATGATGATGTTTTATTTTAACAATCTGGTATCTCAATGGGTTTTTGAAGCATTGCACAATCTTGCAGTTAAAAGTCGGGTTTAGGTAATTGTTTAGTTTATGATTTCAGATAATTCATGCCAGAGAACTTAAATACTTAGGATGGAAAACTGAAGAACTCTACTTCCAAGTTGTCAAGTAACTTCCCAATCATACAGTCTTTTTTTTCACCAATTTTGAATTGGATAGCCTGGGAAAATATCACTGTGTGTACCAGTGCATTAATTTGGACAAGGATAGTAAATCATAGAATGGTATCTGTTGACAAAACAAGATGTAAAGATATAAAATTTTGTGAATTGTATCTTAAATTTATATCATAATTTTCAACATCCGAACCTCAAAATTATGGTTAAAATGCCTTAGGCCTGAGGTGTCTGCTCAGAATAGCAGTTTTTCCTGCTCCTTCCAGACCTCAGCCATGACTTATGTTGAAATGTAAATGAAAGAAGCCTGCAATCTTAGTAGGAGACTGATTTGAGGCCTATGGGGGAAAAAAAAGGTAAATTGTATGGTATTTACTAATTACTAGCCAGTCACTTTTTCTAGGACTCTTTTTTTTTCCTTAGATACTTTTTTTTTTTTTGAGCTCAAGATTTTGAGCATACAGACCTAGGTTAATGTTTTTCAGATCAGTTCTATCTTTGACCAACTGTAGACATTTTGAAACATTGCAATGGAGATTTCACCTGAGAAAATCTACAAGGCCTTTACTATTATTATGTGTGCACACTTTTTTTATGTGTTGTATGTCTATATATACATATGTCCGTATATCAAATATATGATACACAAACTAACATATACAAGGAGCGCTCATAAAAAAGCGCTCATTAAAATAAATTTAAAATGCCTTAGGAGATCCAAAGATCTTTAATTCACGTGATTTAAATGTTTCAATTTAAATTGGATAAACAGATAAAAATCAATGTCTTTAAATTTAAGCTTACAAATTTTTCTAGGTGTTCAAAAATCTAATAAAATATTAATATCTACAAAATGTCTAATATGCCTTGGTACTAGGACCTTTCCTTCAACATAAAAATGGTTTACACTGTCAATACATTTCTCTAATATTTTGATAAATAAATAAAGTAAATTTGATTGGGATTACTCATTCATGAGTACTTTTGTTAGATATCTGATTGATTTACTAAGGTCTGAATAAGTTTTTATTAAAGTCTGTATAAGAATATAAAAGTCAGTCATGTGTTAATGAGACAGAAATTTCTTAAAACATAAGTTTACCCATAACGTTGTGTTTATTAAGTTTTATTTTCTCTAGAGCAAGCAACCATAAAAATTAAACAACTGATTAAATAAGAACTGTTATTTTAGAGCACTGTACTGCCATTGCTTTAAAAGCTAAACTTGGTTAATGTAGAAACATCAATGTAATTGTGATGCTATCAATGTTTTCATATCTTATATGTATTCAAGTCTGTAAGGTAGAAACTTTAAAAGAGCATTATATCAAGCTGGTGCTCTGAAGTTTTATGGTAAAAAATATATTGGGGATTTATTTACCTGTTATCAATAAGATATGTAAACTTTTATGTTACTTTTTACATTGGGGAAAAATTTAAATGTATTTTTTAGTTAATGAGAGCCTAATCGATGTAAAGGTTAAAAACTTTCAGCCTTTCTTTAATTCATGTTTTAAATGTGATATCATATGGTGTTAGCTAATGTTCATGTGACCTCAAACAATTTATGTAAACTTTGTCAAATGATATTTATAAATAAAGATTATCTTTAGAACTAAAATACTTAAGATTTATAAAGAGCCCTGCCTTACCTGAGATAAGGCTCTGTGTCCCATCTTACTACATGTGAGAATGACTACAAAACCAGTAGGTCAGATAATATTTCTTTAAAGTTATGTTAAAAAGTTGGTTTTTTCAAGGTCAATATTCCTAGGATCTCAAACAGGGGATATAATGTATAACTCAGCCAAAAATTCAGGGTAGCTATTACACAAGCTAAGTATTTTTACTTTTGTTAATTTTATTTTGAAATTATTTTATAAGTGATCTAAAGATTCTCTGTTACTGTTTTACAAACGTGTTGCTTTAAGAACACAACATGGGTTTATTCAAGATAATAAGTCATTACTTACAATACAGACAGAAAAATACAGATCCCAATTAATAAAAAGATAATGATATAGTTATAGACATTAAAGCCCAGTACTCTTAATATAAGGCTGTTAAAATTTATTTGCTGGATGTTTAAGATTAGGATTTAAAATTAAAGTTAAATGAAAAGCGCCAAGAAACCAATATTTGGCTTTTGCCCTCTGAGTCAGTCTGAATTCATGGAACAGGGAACTTGTCTAAAGAGCTTTGAAACTCTGAGCCACATAACCTCCTCCTGATCAGGGAGATTAATGAGACCACTGGAGAACAGAAAGCCAATCAGGGTATTTGTTACGAAGAGGAGAGTCATCAAAGAAAGGAGACATCCCTGATGCTTCCCTGGGAAGCCAAATGGTCAAGCAAGATCTGGACCCACCTAGCGCAAATGGCACTAGCAGAACTGAGAATCTGCTCTCAAGTTTCCCCAGAATTGACTCCCATAAAAGCTCAGCTGACTGTTAACAATAGATGGAAACAAAAGTCAGTTTGACTGCTTCATCTTAAACACTTAGCAAAGACAGTTAAGAACAAAATACATCCATTCCTGGGGATTTTAAATTATAATAATAATAATATAATTTTAAGGTATGCACTATATGTTTGCCTCCCAAAATAAGTAAGACTGGTGGATACAAAGAAGAATTCTCAGAAAGGAATGCCTGATACTTATAAAAAGAGACTATCAAGAAGACCTGCCACAGGGATAAGTTTTCAGTTTAAGGCCTACAGATATTCCTAACCTACACAGGTAGGCTTGGTGTTTGCTAGTACAATTATCCATCCCTGAGTAACAGAATTAAAGGTTTCTCTAAGAGACACAGAGGTCATACTAGTAAAAAGATTTTACAAGATCAGATGACATTAAATTATTAAACTGTATCTTATGGGGAGGGACAAGTGTAACAGTACAAGTTAAGTTGACAGTCCGGATAACTGGGGATATTAAAGACTGGTGATGGAACTTCTATACAGTGACATGTTCCAGCTGCTGCAACATTTTTTAAGTACTCATGGTTTTTGTTTCTCTCATAGAAGAACCCATCCCCAGATGACTTTACAACCTGTTCTTCCCCAATCAGACTTCAAACCGAACTGACTTCTAAAAGGCAACTCATGTCCCTCAACTGACTTCTAAAAGGCAACTCATGTCCCTCATGCCATGCCCACTCATGTCACCCTGTCTCAGGTCAGAAGAAGAAAAAATGAGTGACACCACTCTTTTTAAAACAATGGAGAGAAAGATAAATAGACTATCAATATAAGTAATTAATTAAGTCAGGTAAAATCAGGGAGATCGGTTTTGGGTGAGTTCTAAAAATTTCGAGACACTTACCTGAGGGATTAAAATTTCCTCAGTGCTCTTCCCGTAATCTATCAAAGATTTGAAAGGGACACAAAGAAAAGGGGGGAATGATAGACCCAACCTGATCTTTAATTAAAATTGGGAGCCATCTTGCCAAAAAGCCATGAAAAGATAATTTTGGCTTTAGCATAAATCACTTCAAATTCTAAACCTGCTTGGAATGCCTGCCCACGCCTGGAACTCACCCATGCCCGGCTATCTGACCAGACAGCAGCCCTCTCTGAAACTTTAGTGACACATCATAAATATTTGCCTTCTCTGGCGAGACAACAACCCTCTCTGAGGCTCTAATGGTCTTCATGAACTCTGATGTAGGGACAGCAAAAAAAATGTAGACTGACATTAGTGTGATGTTTTTCAGAGTTCTGTTATCTGTAAACCCCCTTTTGTGTAATTTTCTGGGCTATTAAGCTGCCTGTAGAAAATCTGGGGTTGCTGTCTTATTCCCGCCATTTTGTGAGGGAGAGGCAGCACAGCCGGTGGAAATAATAAGCTTAATTTAATTTGATTTTAATTAGAGTCAGTGGTCTTTTCTTGTGTCCTGGTCTAACAGGTAAACACTCCAAAAACATGGAGCTCTGCTGGCCTAAACACTTCTTGAAAAACTTCCTCTGAGTTTGGGCACTTGAAATATATGTTGTTGTAAGGAGCTTTAGCTTCCTTTCTAGTGATACCATCAAAGCTGAGTCTGCATCTATGTGACCTGGAGGACATGGTTTCTTGTATTCTAATGAACATGAGGCAGCAGTGCTGAATTTTCTGTTTGTAGGTAAACTGTGGCCACTGGATGCTAAGTGTCTCCCCGTGTGGACTGTGAAGCCATTTGGTCATCCTCCACTTTTTGTGGTGTTTCTTGCTGCTGTACTGGGAGTTTGGTATATGCTTTATGAAATACAACGAGTTCAACTGGAACCCAGTGTTGGAGGGAGTTCTGTCACTTGTGGTGGGTCAGGGTCTGAAGGAGAATGCACCAACCAGGCTTTTATCTCACAGAGCTTGCCCCCTTGTCCTTAGAAATCTGACTCTGAACTTAGCCCAGAAACCTCTCCATATAACATGATGCCTTTACATAGAAGGGTCTGCTGGCTGCACCATGTCAGTCACAAACCATTTGGAAAGCAATGGCAAATCCTCATGGCCACACCACATATGTATTATCACACACCTACCCACCACTGCAATAGGCCCACTACTCAGCAGGCTCCAACTTACTGGCATCTTTGTTCTACACCATTTTCATGAAACCAGGTCAATCATGGCATTCTCTGGTACACTCATGATCAGCAACAAGACATCTAAAGGTTCTCCAGTGCCACCTGGTTAAGGGAATTTCAAAGATTTCATTGTATTTATCTAGCCATTTTTCTTGGATGAAGTTGGAGGCACTGTGGGTTTCAGTTTATTCAGGAACTATTAAATGTGAGGAAGCTATTTTCATTAAATTCTCTGGAGAAATCTCACAGGCAAGTCTTCCCATAGAGTGGTCAAAAGGTCACATGAAGCCAGGCCCATTGAGGTCTTTAATGTGACGTCCATGCGTGTTCTGACTGTCAACTATGGCTGCCAAATCTTTCAGAAGAAAATCATGTGATATCCTAGCTGATATTCCAAGGCTCTGTGGAAAGCCACCCTGGTATTTGATCTCAGTTTCCAAGGGCGAATCCCATGCGTGGCCTCCTAAAATCTGAATGCAGTTTATGGCAATATTTCTCTGAGATCAGTTCCAGAACTCAGACTCTAAGGGGAATCACACCAGAGTTCAAGCCCAGATAGACCCAGTAATCACTTCCAACCGCCAAACAAATGACCACAATTAAAACCAAAACACACCCACAAGGCCCTCATCTTCTTCCATATAGACACTCATCATAACCTGTGGCTGGAGGTTTCCATGAGGGACTCAGCCCAAGACAGTGTACAAAATAACCTCCCTTGCCCGTCATTTGCCTAAAGTCAGGGTTGCCTGGACACCCTTCCTGAGAACCAGGAGTGATCAAATAAGCCTGCCGTAAATACTGCTCTGATTCTCCAATTTGAGGCCTCCTGACTCTCGGGTATAGATTCTTTATGTGAATTGGAATCATGAGAAAACCCAAGCACCTATGGGCTATCCTCTGCAGGGATTGAAGAACTCATTTGACAAAAAGGATCCCTATTTTCACTTGATGGAGATCAGGAATTTTACAGAGGAAAGCCGAGACTTCGTCCACAATGACTGCTTTTTTGGCCATTTTGGTTTTGGAAGCACACATGTAATTGTTCGTTAGATCCATCAGGTGCTGAGAATCTATTCAACAACCTCACACATGGCCAAGAGTCTGATGCAGACACATCCCTTTCCAAAGCAATTAAGCAAAGATCTACAGCTGATTCCCATTAATTTCCATTGAAAACCGTTTTCTTCAGGCTTCACAAAGGGGTGACCTGAGGCAAAGACCTTTCTGACATTCAGGGCAACAGAACAATAGGTAAGCAAATGGCCCAAGGCAGGGTTTCTGGAATGATATCTGAGTTTTCCGAGATGATCCCATTCCCTTCAGCTATCCAGTACATAGCCATGTCACAGAGCTTGGAGGTGGTACATGTCTTGGAAACAAAACCATGAGCCTATTCTGGAGAGTGGCCAGAATTCAAGAAGAAAACAGGAATTTAGGAAGACAGTGGTTTTTGCCCATCCATTAGGCAAGCCAAAATCCATTCATAAATTGGGCAGGATGAATGTTGTGAAGCTTTCTACTATTCAGGACACATCCATTGATGCATTCTCTTTTCTAATGTCTACAACCACGGACACAGTGGGATAAACAGACATAGAAACACTCACATTGTCAAAAGACTTACTAGAAACAGTCCACTCCAATCCTAACAAACCGACTTTTCTACCTATTCTCAGATCATTAGACAAAACCACAAACTCACACACACACCCACAAAGTCACCTCCTTCCCCCAAGTAGGTCTATGACTATCCGGAGTGTCCTCTGACTGATGGGCCATAGTATGTTACTCCAAAATGGACTGTCCTATGTCAGATCTGGACTCCTTGGCCAACACTGTGATGTTGTCAGGTGCCAGTGGTGAGACACTATCTGCTTACTCAGGAAAGGCCCCTCTTCAGACCTTCCTGGCATTTGGCCATCCTCACATCAGTAGTTACCAAGAAAGACTGATGCTGTCCTTGGTAAATCCAAACATGTGAGGCCACTGGGACTGGGACTGGGACTGCCTCTGGGTGCCTGGCTTCCTGGATCCCTAGTCAGAGAGTTCCATCACCAAGAAAGTGATGTAGGTCACTTCCTTCAGGAACTGAATGAGGTCACTGCCTTGGCAACCACTTTGTCCTAACAGTTGCTTCCAAGTGTTCCAATTGATGGAGTCTGCCCCTACTTCCTGTGACACTTTCACAAGTTTGAATGGTATATCAAACATAGGCACCCGGGAACAGCTCTCCACAAAGGCCTGGTATTGTCCATCTTCTCTACATTAAGAAAAGAGAGACTGCTTCAGACACACCCCTTCATCCTGACCAGGTTGTTTGTCGTGGAAGATGACTTTTGCTCTCTCAGGTCCATCATAGCTTCCTATATCTTCCCCAGGGTTCATTTCTGCATGGACCTTTTTGTTTCTCAGCAGGTGGAAGATTTCTTACATTTTTGTATTGTAAGACCAACTCTGTCCCTGCTTTTCTGTAAAGTTAGATTGAGTGAACAGAGTATGGTTAGGGTTAATAACATGTTTGATTTGGCTTAGGAATCATTCTGCTGGATGAATAATGTTATTGGGAACCTGCGATATTTATAAGAATATATAGAGGGAAAATATATGTATGAAAACAGAAATCTAGGTAAGATTTGAAGCCCAGAAGGGAATTGGACCCTTGATTGGGATACTTAAGTTTGAATTATGTTCTGCACATGTGTCTCAGATAAATCTATACACAATGGCATAGGACCTTGTACCTTGGATGATTGAATGTCAAAGAAAACATCCAGTCAAAAAAGGATAGTTGGTAGGATTAGGAAGATAGTTGGTAGGATTAGGAAAAAGAGTGAGTATAGGATTTGGACAATAAGTTCTTTAGCAATAGGGTTTCGGGTAGAGAGAAAATGTAAATGTCAGCAGATGTGAAGACTCAGTCACAATGATGAACTGGGGAAAATATGTAGGAAAGCAGATATCAATAGAGACATTAGAAAATCAGGCAAATGATAAAGTGATCGATAGGATTAGACATTTTCAACAGGCTTGAGTTTGAATAAATAATATTAGGAAGAAACAAATATGTAGTCACCAATAGGATTGACATTTGAGAGCATTAGGCAACCTGGACATGGGTGATGTTCATAATCAATACTCACATTCCATTTAGGCTTTGGTACAGTCGTAAGTGTGACTTTGCATTTTGTGGCCAGAATATTACTGTGATAAAATGTATATGTAGATCAGGTGACATGAGTATTTGTTGCACCATTTCTGAGAGCAATATTTTGAAGAGATATAAATTAGTATTGGGGGCACAAATAGGTGTACCATGTGTGTATGAATATAGAGAGAATGCATGAATAGACCATACTGTGAATAAATAATATAATTGTTTCCAAATTTAGAAATTGGAATAAATTGATATCCCAAAATACGCAGGAAATCTTACATTGATATACATACATTCATTCCAACCAGTTATACATCTAATGGTAATATTAGGGTTGTAGTTTATCATAAAATGTGTGTGAGTTTTGCTTCCAAATTGATTATGGAAATCGAAAATAATGTGTTTGGAAAGAAGTCTCATGAAATAACCAGTCAAAAACAAGGAGGAATACATGTGTTCTGAAGCAGGAAGTGATTGAATGTGTTACAAATGTCTTTAAATTTGTGAACTTGTGGATAGAAATGTATATTCTACGATGTATAAAAACTGAAGAAATAGTAATGTACCAGTGTTGAATTAAAATGAACATCAAAATACACATCATGTCCCATAGAAATCTACTTTCATTGATGTTAAATTGGGTCAGTTACTGTAGAAATATAAGGCTTTGTTTGCACCATTCACTGAAGTGAGTTTTCAGTTCTAGGAAACAAATATGTATTTCAGGTGGATGAATATTTCTAAAAACAATCTTATGAAAAGTTGATTATAAAACCACATACATGAACATGAGTGAATTATTTAGGGAGTGTATAATAAGACACATATATTTCATATTTTGAAAATTATATATATATATATATATATATATATATATATATATATCACAGATACATTAGAAATTAGCAATATATATGCCAATCAAAATTCATCATGAAATATATATCATTCACAGATCCAAAAATATTAATTTTACTAAACATGGATTTATGTATAATGTTTTTCAACTAAGAAGCTCACTCATAGTTTGAATTTTCAGTTCCAAAAATATTTAGGAGGAGTGATCTCTTCTCATACTTTGTATCTCCCAAGTTAGCCACCTCACAAAAATGTACGTGTGATACCAGGTAGGATTTTATATGTGCATATAAAAATACATGTGCTAAATTGGCTACAGAAAAAGGGAGACAGAAATTCACATATGTGTTAACTTTAAAAACACATGGAGGACTATTTCAACAAAAAATTAACAAGATTTATAACTCCTACCCTATATCATGCAAAAGGCAAGACCAACTATACGCCATGCCTCCTCTCAACTGCTTGTATTTCTATTCCGTTTGGGTTATATTTCTCCATCATATTAGGATTAGTAGTCAGAGTCTAGTAGGGTATGTGTTAGTGTCAGGGATTCAGTATTTTGAATGGAAAATTGAAAAATGAATCCAATGTGTATGTAAATATGTGCTACACAAAAATCTTCCCACTCTCATTCAGAACAATGCCTTGACAACACCTACGGCCCAAGTATGACACAATCAGAGGAGAAGAGTTAGAAAATCCGTGAATACATATATAGAATGGAATATGATCAGGAGTTCACAAACTTGGAAGTGGTAGAGGAGTTTCCAAAAGTAAGGGACAGGGTAAACCCTCCACAAACATGAAGGTCTGCTGGCCTAGAGAATTCTTGAGAAACTGCCTGTGAGGTTGGGCACTTGAAATATATGTTGTTGTCAGGAGCTTTAGCTTCCTTTATAGTGAGACCATAAAAGCTGGGTCTGCATCAATGTGACCTGGAGGACATGGTTTCTTATTTTCCAATGAACATGAGACAGCAGTTCTGAATTTTCCATTGTAGGTAAACTGTGGCCCCTGGGGGCTAAATGTCTCCCTGTGTGGACATTGAATCCATATGGTCATCCTCTATTTTCGTGGTGTTTCTTGCTGCTGTACTGGTAGTTGGGTATTTGCTTCACGAAATACAAGGAGTTCAACAGGGACACAGTGCGGGAGGGATTTCTGTCACGTGTGGTGGGTCAGGGTCTGCTGAAGAATACAAGAACCAGGCTTCTATCCCACATAGCTTGCCCCCTTGACCATAGCAACCTGATTCTGAACAATGTCCTGAAACCTTTCTATGTAACAAGGTGCCTTTACATATAAGGGTCTGCTGGCTTCACCATGTCAGTCACAAGCCATTTGGAATCCAATGACAGATCTACATGGCCCCACCACAGATGTTTTATCACACACCTGCCCACCATTGCTCTAGGCCCACTACTCAGCAGGACCCAACTTTCTGGCATCTCTGTTAAACACCATTTTCATGAAAACCAGTCAATCAAGGCACTGTCTGGTATACTCATTGTTGGGAAAAGTATAAACGGCAGCCATACCCCAGAAAAAAACCCCAACATGGTGCCTAAGGACTTCTTCTTCCTACCTTCTTTTTTCTGCAGTGGTGCGAAATGTTTCCACCCGTGTGAACTCTCTTGCTGGCGCCAATTTGAAATCTCGCTGGTGGGAAACCTTAGCCCCAATAAGAACTAGTTCCTGGGCTCCAGAGCTGATATCTGAAAGAACTTACCAATAAACGTTTTGCCTGCCATTTATCTAAGCCCTTCCATCTTCCCCTTAGTTCTATATAAGCACACAGCTTTTTGCAATAAAATTGGAATTCTCCCAGCAAAGTGCCTTTGCGTGGAAAGTTCTTTCATTCTGTTGCCCCGTGTGAGAATATGGGTGAGCTGTTTCTAACAAGAGCCCCGTCCCCTGCCCCACCAAGACACTCCGCCCTGGTCCACTCTTTTCAGATGCCAGCTTCCTGCACTCACAACAGATCTGATATATGTAAGCCTCCCCTGACCCTGGCTCTCCAACTCCCTTCAGGCTACCGCTGGTTTTGTGACCGTGATCATCTGGCACACTCTAGACGCCCTGTAGGGGGCAGGAAATTCCTGCCACTAAGACCTTTACTGGTCGCAGTGGACCCTCTGGTGATCCGTTTTCCTTTGGGGCGTGAGGCTTCTGAGTTTACATGAGAGGCTCTTTGGTTTTTCTCCTCTGCTGCCGCTGCTGGCTAGAGTTGCTGTTTGCTGCAGGGCTGCTGTGTCTGGCTGAAGCTGCCTCTCTGCTCGGGGAAAACTGAACTCCCGTCCTGGAACTGCATTCTGCCGGAACCGGAGTTCTGTTTTCATTACTGACTTTTTCTGCTGCGTTCGAAAACTTTCCTGACGTCAGGTTGTCCGTGGCTCCGAACCCATTGGGTCTCACAGATCGCACTTCACTGGTGACGACCAGGTAGTGCCCTCTGTATTTCCTCATGACGGCTGGTCATTTTGGGGACGCCCACCTGACCACCGTTCGCCCTGAGCTTCCTGGAAGCCGTTCCAGCCCGGGTTTTCTCTTTGTCTCTCTCGCTTACTCTTATTCTCTCTCTCTCTCTCTCTCTCTCTCTCTCTCTCTCTCTCTCTCTCTTCCTTCTCTCCCTGTGACAATGGGCACCTCTTCATCTGTACCTGAAGCCTCACCTCTCAAATGTTTAATAAAAAATCTGGCCACACTCTCCCTCACACCAGACATCAAGCCCAAACTTCTAATCAAATTCTGTACACAAGATTGGCCTACATATCCACTGGATAATGGAAATCATTGGCCTCCAGAAGGCTCCTTACATCCAAACCTTCTCTGGGATCTTTGTAACTACTGCCAGCATCTGAAAAAGTGGAGTGAGATTCCCTGCATTTAAGGTTTTAGCCTTCTCACACAGCACCCTGTCGCTGCTCCTCCTGCCCTCCCTCTCAGGTCCTCCTTGTTTGCAAACCCTTCTCTTCCCCTACTTCTACTCCTGACTTCACAGATTCTTCCTCATTCAGCCCAGCAGATTAACCCCCACCTTATCCCCCAGTTCTATCTGCCCCTTCTCTCCCGCTATACCCTCCTCTTCCTCTGCCTGATTCCAAGGATCCTCAGCCTTCCATTTCATCCTTCCCCCCTCCGCCCTCTTCTGCCTGCTCCACCTCCTCCTCTTCCAAAGAGACACTCCCTTCCCCTCCCTCTCCTTCCTGTCAGCCTCCTGCCTCTTTCAGTCCTCCTGTTACCAGGTCTAAGGGACTCCTTCCCACCCCCAAGACCATCGCACCCCTTCGTGGGGTAGCTGGTCCCGAGGGTGTCATCAGAGTTCACGTGCCCTTCTCCATGTCGGACATTACTCAGCTAGAGAGGAAGTTAGGCTCATTCACCACTGACCCCACCACTTACATTCGGGAGTTTCAATGGGTCCTGCAAGCAAATAGCCTCACTCAACATGACATCTACATGCTCTTGGCCAATACACTTCTCCCTGAGGAAAGGCAATGGGTCTGGGAGCTAGCCCAAGCCCATGCTGATGAAAATCATAGGACCAATCCTAACCACCCCACAGGCCCTCATGTTGTCCCAGAGCAGGATTCTCTATGGGATTACAACACCCCTGAAGGCTTACAGTCTCGTGACCTTTTTACATCCTGCCTCTTGGCGGGCCTGAAAAAGGCCATCCGTAAGGCTGTTAACTTTAAAAAGGTGCAGGAGGTCATTCAAAGGAAGGAGGAAACACCTTCAGAATTCCTGGATAGACTAACCAAGGCCCTTCAACAGTACACAAACCTCAACCCAGAAACCCCTGATGGCCGTCATGTCTTAATGACATATGTTCTGGCCCAAAGCTACCCTGACATTAAAGCCAAGCTTAAAAAGCTTGAACAGGGCCCTGCTACTCCTTAGACCAAAATCTTCATTTTCAAGGTTTTTTATGATAGAGAGGATGAAAGTGAATGCCGTAGGCAGAGGGCTGA
Source organism: Callospermophilus lateralis (assembly GCF_048772815.1). Classification (NCBI taxonomy): domain Eukaryota; kingdom Metazoa; phylum Chordata; class Mammalia; order Rodentia; family Sciuridae; genus Callospermophilus; species Callospermophilus lateralis. The sequence goes on from NW_027514896.1 coordinate 263,492, forward strand.
AAATGCCAAATTCCAAATGTTGGCCCAGGTCATTCAGAGAAGGCCATCACCACGCCATCCCAATATGACACCCCCGGAAGCTTGCTTCAAATGTGGTAAGGAGAGACATTGGGCCAGGGATTGTCCTTCACTGAGGACACCGTACAACCCCTGCCCAAAATGCCATCAAAGGGGACACTGGGGGGCAGACTGCCCAACAACCCAAAAGGGAGATTGGTCAGCCGCCCGGCAACCACAGCCTCTCTTGGGCTTGGCAGAGGAGGATTGACGGAGTCCTGGGCTTTCCCTCCAGACTATTACCATCAAGAATCAAGAGCCTAGGGTTACCTTCCTGGTGGATGGATTCTTCATTACCTTCCTCTTGGATACTGGTGCCGCTTTATCAGTCTTAAGGGAGTATTGGGGTTCTACCACACCCTCAAAAACTCCTATTGTCAGGGTAGGAGTTAAACAGATTTTCCCTCAAACCCCCCCATCATGTTATAGGCAGGGATCCCTTTTGTCCTTCACTCACTTCTTTTTCATTATGAGCCATTGCCCCATTCCCCTTCTGGGAAGGGACATACTCTCACTATGAAAAGTCACCATTCACATATCACCCCACACCTCTCCTACCTCTCATTTCCTCATGATGTTCCTAGGGGCAGATACACCTCCTTCATGCACTTCTCCATGACTCTCTAAACTAGTTAAGCCTGAGGTTTGGGACACAACTACACCCTTTATGGCTAAATGCAGTCCTATTCATATTGTCTTACGGGACCCTTCAAGATATATTAGTCAACCACAATATCCACTCACAACCACAGCCCTCCTCGAATTAGAACCCATCATCCAGGATTTATTACGAAAGGGGTATCTTAGGCCTACACACTCTCCTTTCAACACCCCCATTGTGGCACTTAAGAAACCTAACGTGTCTTACAGGCTGGTTCAAGACCTTCTCCTTGTCAACTCCTCTGTGGTCCCCATCCACCCACTAGTGCCCAACCCTTACACCCTCCTCTCTCAGATTCCTGCCACTACTACCCACTTATCGGTCCTAGATTTAAAAGATGCATTCTTTTCTATTCCCTTGTTCTCAGAATCTCAAAATATCTTTGCTTTTACGTGGACTGACTCTCACATCCACCATTCTCATCAGCTTTCCTGGACTGTCCTCCCACGGGGATTCAGCCCCCATCTCTTTTGCCAAGTTCTTGCCCAGGACCTCACATCCTTTCACCCGACCTGTCCTGACTCTATTCTCCTTCAATATGTCAATGACCTTCTTCTATGTAGTCCCTCTGGGAACACTCTCAATCCCACACTGCTCAGCTTCTTAATTTCGTAGCAGACAAGGGATATAGGGAGTCTCCCCACAAGGCACAGGTTTCCCAGTCTTCTGTCACCTCTCTTGGTTTTTGTCTTACACCCGGGAAAAAGGAAATAACACTGGATAGGAGGCAACTCCTCTCTGATCTTCCAGTGCCCCATATGAAAGCCAAAATACTATCATTCCTAGAAGTAGCAGGTTATTTTAGGGCCTGGATCCCAAATTATTCTCTTCTATCCAAACCCCTGTATGACCTAGCAAATGGACCCCCTAGTGAATCTCTTGTCTTCTCCCCCATCTACCACTTCCGGAGGCTTCAGCAACTCCTCTTAAAGGCACCTGCCCTTCACCTTCCTGATCTTTCAAGACCATTTCATCTATATGTCCATGAAAAAGGGGGGCAAGCACTTAGGGTCTTAGGTCAAAACTATGGGCCTACATTTGCACCTGTGGCATATTTTCCAAGAAACTAGACTCTACCATTCGTGGGTTGGCCCCTTGCTTAAGAGCTCTGGTTGCTGGACAAATTTTACACAAAGAAGCCTCTAAGCTGACTTTTGGGGCACCTTGAACTATCCACTCCCCACATCACTTGAAAGATCTTTCAGCTTATAAGGGCCTTCAAACCCTTCCTCCATCCAGAGTTCTGTCGCTCCTCACTTTCTTTCAGGAAAACCCTAATATTACTTTCCTCCCATGCTCTGCACTGAACCCTGCCTCACTGCTCCCAATGACTCCCACGTCTAACACACCAACTCATAATTGCTTGGAAACCTTAGATGATTTCCTCCGCTGTCATTGTTCCATTTCTGAGGAACCACACACCAAGCCTGACCTTATCTGGTTTACTGACAGCAGTTCCTTTAGGCAGAATGGCACTCATTACTCTGGATACGCTGTAGTTTCAGCCACTGAGATTATAGAGGCCAAAGCTATGCCTTCAGGAACTACCAACCAGCAGATTGAACTTATAGCAGCCACTCGTGCCTGCCTACTAGCACAAGGCAAATCCCTCACCCTCTATACTGATTCAAAATATGTCTTCCAGATCTTATTATCCCATGCTTCAATATGAAAGGAGCGAGGCCTACTTACCACCAAAGGTAATGCGATCACTAATTCGGCTCTTTTAACCAATCTGATAGAGGCCTCCCACTTACCCACCCAGTTGGGAGTTGTCCATTGTAGGTCCCATCAGAAGGACGGCTCTCTTATCACTGAGGGCAATGCCAAAGCTGACCAGGCGGCACGAATGGCTGCTACCACTTCCAATTATGGCCCCCATGGGGGACATATTATGGCCACTTTAGACAGCTCATCTGAAGCCCCTACTTCTTCCAGTAAGAACAAAAATCTTTTCAAGTTCCTTCATACTCTACACCATTCCAATTCTCAGTCTTTGACCCTTTTTTTACAGAGCTTCTTCTCCCTCAACCCTTCTGACATAGCCATGCTAGAGAATATAGCCTCTAATTGTCAGATCTGTCAGCGGACCAACCCTCATACTCCTTTAAGGGCCAAACCTTTCCCTTTCCACCAAGCCCGGAGACACATTCCCGCTGCTGACTGGCAAGTAGACTTCACCAACATGCCCACAGTATGGCACACTAAATACCTCCTTGTCTTTGTGGACACTTTCTCTGTTTGGGTTGAGGCATTTCCCACTTCCAATAAAAAGGCTTCCACTGTAGCTTCAATCTAACTGACAGACATCATCCCCAGGTTTTGTATGCCGACTTCCCTACAATATGACAATGGCCCTGAGATTATTTCTAGGATCACAAAAAAGGTCTCTCAAGCCCTCTCTTTCAAGTGGCATTTCGACTGTCCATATTACCACCAGGCTTCAGGGAAAGTGGAAAGGGTAAATCGTACTCTGAAGGAAGTCATTACCAAATTGACAATGGAATTAAACTTAGACTGGGTCAAAATCCTTCCCTTGGCTTTGCTTCGAATCAGAGCTCTCCCTAAGAAACCATCTTTACTGTCTCCCTTTGAGATAATGTATGGAAGACCTCTTATACCCCCTGGTTTGGTCATTTCACAAGGACCTCTCACCCGAGATTTGTCTTTGCCTCTCTTGTTTCATCTCCGCTCGGAACACTGGAAATATCAGAACTGGCTTCTTCCAGACCCAGTCTCCTCTCCAAACACTCCTCCCTTAACACCTGGGAGTCTAGTCTATTATAATACCCCAGAGGAGAAAGGGACTCTTGCACCAAAATGGGAAGGCCCCTATCCTGTCATTCTCTGTAACCCCACCGCCGCCAAACTCTCCTTATCAGACAACCATCTCACTCCCTGGATTCCCATTTCTAGGTTGAAGCCATATCACCAGGAGGCCCCACCTGCTGACGACAGGACCACCCCAGAGGAACTCCAAGAATCACCTCCTGAACCTCCCCTTTAGTCCTGCTTTCCACACCCATCTCACCCATTTAAGTTGCAGCTCACACGGTGTTCCCTGCAGCCCAATTCCTCTTAAAGAAGGCACAATGAGCTCTCCCAATACCCTAGTCTTCTCTAACTGCTTGTTTTTTTGTGCTCTGCTTCTTTTCTGTGCTCTGTTGGGACTTGTCTTTACCCTCCTAACCTACCATGTATTTATTCACTCTTCAGGAACGATACTCAGAACATGGCATGCAGAAGGTCCGCGCAGTGGATGCAACTACTTGCTTCATCCACAACTGCACCTCTATTCCCCTAAAATTGTCACCTTCAAGGACCTTCGTCCCTGGTAGCTGGAACTGGCCTTTCATTTGCTTCCTTTTTAATCAAACCAAAGACTATTGTCATTGGTGGCCTGAGATATATAATGGGTGTCCCTATTGGTCATGCAGGTTCCATGATGAACGTGGTAGCTGTTCTTACCACTCACTTGGCTACCCTGAAGGGTGGACTTCTAGTTACCTAAAGTGGCATAAAGGCTCTTCATCCGATAACAATGGATCATATACTTCAGATACACCTGACCCAAAGGCCAAACGTTGGGGCTATGTTGAGTTTGCTGTCTATGCTAAGACAACCTCAGCCAGACCCACAGGGTGGATGACTGTTGGCCGCACCCTGATTACGCCACCTAAGGCAACCATCCAGGTAGTCGAACACATTAAGGAGTCAGAATCAAAACTTCGAGATCTTATCCATAGCTCATCCAAAGAGGATTCAGAGCCTTCAACCCCCTATGGTCCCCCTTCCACATGGCTCAATTTGCTACACCAAACTCTTCGATTATTAAACTCCTCCATTCTTTTGGTGCCTACTTCTCAGTGCTTTCTCTGTGCTTCACTTAGTCGTCCACTTCTAGCAGCGGTCCCATTAGCGGCAGGAAATATTTCAGCAAAAACCTACAATTTCTCTAAGTAAGGACAACCCCTACATGTGACACATATCCCACTGTGGGAAAATTATTCCAACAATACTTTATTTCCTTTCATCTGTATCCACCTGCCAATAATGAATCCTTTACCCATTTGTTCCTTGAGCTATAGCACCCCATAGAGCCCTGCGTTTATGCAACCTGGACATTTCATCTGGTGTAATTGGTCTTTAAGTACCTCAACGATCAATGTCTCTGGCACCTGTATCTTGGTTACTGTAGTTCCTCTGCTTTCTTTGTATACTCCCACTGAATTCCGACAGTTGGCCCTACCTTCCCGCACCCGTAGGGCAGTCTTTCTGCCGGTTCTGGTAGGCCTCACTTTAACAACCTCAGTGGCGAGTCTCGGTCTCTCTGGTGGAGCTATAGGTCATGCTCTATGGGCATCCAATGACGTGCAACAAAAACTGCAGGAAGCACCCGATACCACTGCTGAGTCTCTTGGCTCCTTGCAGTGGCAGGTTACTTCATTGGCACAAGTGGCTTTACAGAACCGAAGGGCAATTGATCTTCTCACTGCAGAAAAAGGGGGTACATGCCTATTCTTCAGAGAGAATGTTGCTATTATGTTAATGAATCTGGGCTAATAAAAAAAAAGTTGTTAAATTGCAGGAATTATCGACCCAATTGCTCAAACCTACCTCCTCCAATCCCATAACGAGGTTCTTCCAATCCTATCTTGCCATGTACTTACTACCTCTCTCTGGGCCCCTTATTGGGATGCTCCTTTTTTGTGCTCTCTTGCCCTGCATAATGAAGTTCCTTCAAACCCAACTGCAAAAAATTCGTAATCAAACTTTCAATCAGCTTTTGCTTAGGCACTACCAGCCTCTGATGACCGACGAACCCCCAACATCTCCAAGAGAACAGTTCACTCCGTGATGAAGCTCACTACCAGGCATGATGGAATGCAATGGACATCAGACAGTGGGAGACAACAAGCTCTGAAAACCTCTTAATCTGCCATCCTGGATTCTTGAATCTTTATGACCTTCTAAGCTTCCTCATGGCCCTTGGCCTCTTCTATGTCACTCCCCCAACATGGAACTTCTGCCAAAAATTGACCTTTGCTTTAATTTTTATCTTCATTCTGTTTTTATTCACTCTGATCTTCTTCAGGTCCTGTGGCACCTTGTCCAGGCAACGCTTCCAGTATTTTCTAGAGTCTCTGTTACAGGACCAGTGGCTGATTCCAACAATCTCCTCCATCCAGGACTGGTTCCATGCCATCGAAAACTTGTGGCTTCAGGGAACTTTCATTGACTTCACCCCTACGGAAGTAGCTGTCTATAGCCACTGGGTTTGATTTCTTGCTGCCATGATATTCCCAGACCTGCCCCCCGAGCATTCCTCCCCTTCCCTTTCTAGGCCTCACAGCATCCCCATACAGCAGGAAGCAGCCGGATCTAAAAACGACGCCCCACTTCCTAAGAAAACAAAAAGGGAGGAATGTTGGGAAAAGTATAAATGGCAGCCATACCCCAGAGAAAAACCCCAACATGGTGCCTAAGGACTTCTTCTTCCTACCTTCTTCATTTCTGCAGTGGTGCGAAAAGTTCCCACCCTTGTGAACTCTCCCGCCAGCGCCAATTTCAAATCTCACTGGTGGAGAACCTTAGCCCCAATGAGAACTAATTCCTGGGTTCTGGAGATGATATCTGAAAGAACTTGCTTTCAATAAACGGGTTGCTGCCATTTATCTAAGCCCTACCATCTACCCCTTAGTTCTATATAATCACACAGCTTTTTTGCAATAAAATTGGAATTCTCCCTTTGAGGTGTCTTTGCGTGGGGAATTATTTCACTCATGATCAGCAACATGACATCCAAAGGTTCTCCAGTGCCACCTGGTCATGGAAATTTCAGAAATTTGTTGGTATTTATTTAGCCATTTTTGAAGGATGATGTTGGAGGCACTGTGGGTTTCAATTCATGCAGAAAACATTATATGGTAAGGAAGCTCATTTCAATGAAATCTCTGGAGAACACTCACAGGCAAGCCTTCCCAAAGAGTGGCCAAAAGGTCACATGAAGCCAGGATCATTGAGGTCTACAATGTGAGTTCCATGTGTGTTTAGACTCTCAACTATGGCTGCCAAGTCTTTCAGAATAAAATCATGTGATATCCTGGCTGAGATTCCCAGTGCAATCTGGAAAGCCACCCTGGCCCTCGATCTCAGTTTCCAAGGGCGATTCTCATGCGTGGCCTCCTAAAATCCCAACACATTTCATGGCAATACTTCTCTGAGGTCAGTTTCAGAACTCAGTCTCTAAGAGGAATCACACCAGAGTTCAATCCCAGGTGGATCTAGTCATCTCTTTCAACCGCTACACAAATGACCACAATTAAAACCAAAACACTCCCACATGGCCATCATCTTCTTCCATATAGACACTAATCATAAACTCTGGCTGGAGTTTTCCATGAGGGGTGCAGCCCAAGATAGTCTCAAAAATAAGCTCTCTTGCCCCTCATTTGCCTAAATTCACGGTGGCCTGGACACCCATCCTGTGAACCAGGAGTTATCAAATAGGCCAGGTGTTAATACTGCTCTGCATCTCCAATTTGAGGCCTACTGACTGTCAGGTATAGATTCTTTATATGATTTGGAGTCATGAGAAAACCCAAAAACCTATGGGCTAGCCTCTGCAGGGCTTTGAATAAATAATTTGACCCAAAGGATCCCTATTAACACTTGATGGGGGTCAGGAAACTTACAAATGAATGTGAGAAACTTCATTCACAATAACTGCTCTTTTGGCCATTGTGGTTTTGGGTGCACTCATGGCATATCTCTTTACATAAATCAGGTGCTGAGAATCTAAGCCACAACCTCACACAGGGCCACAGGTTTATTCAGACACATTCCTTTCCAAAGCAATTAAGCAAAGAGCAACAGGTGATGCCCATTCATTTGCATTTGAAAACTGTTTTCTTCAGGCTTCACAATGGGGTGGCCTTAGGCAAAGACCTTCCTGACATTCAGGGCAACAGAACAATTGATAAGCAAAAGGCCCAAAGCAGGGTTTCTCCACTGAGACTTTCTTGGTCACACTGATATCTGAGTGTTCTGAGATGCTCGCCATTCACTTCAGCTATCCAGTACATGGCCATGTCACAGATCTTGGAGGTGGTACATATCTTGGACACAAAACCATTAGCCTATTCTGGAGAGTGGCTAGAATTCCGGAAGGAAACAGAAACTTAGGAAGATAGCAGGTGTTGCCCATGGATAAGGCAAGCCTCAGTTCATTCATAAGTTGGGCAAGATGAATGCTGGGAATCTTTCTACTATACAGGACACATCAATTGTTGCATTCTCTTTTCTAATATCTACAACCACGGACACAGTGGATACACAGACATAGAAACACTCGCCTTGTCAAACTACTTACTAGAAGAAGTCCACTCCAAATCAAACAAACCACCTTTCTTACCTATTCTCAGATCATGAACAAAACCTGAATCACACCCACAAAGGCACATCCTTCCCCCATGTAACTCTGTGACTATCCGGAGTGTCCTTTGAGTGGTGGGCCAAACTATGTTCCCCCCAAATGGCCTGTCCTATCTCAGATCTGGTCTCCTTGGCCAACTCTGTGAAGTTGTCAGGAGCCAGCAGTGAACCACCACCTGCTTTCTCAGGAAAGGACCCTATTCAGAGCTCTCCTGGTATTTGGCCATCCTCACATCTGTAGGTACCAAGAAAGACTGACACTCTCCTTGGTAAATCCAAAAAAATGAGCCAATGGGTATTGGACTGGACTGGCTCCAGGTGCCTGGCTTCCTGGATCCGAAGTTCAGAGAGTTCCATCACCAAGAAAGTGAGGTAGATCACTTCTTCAGGAACTGAATGAGGTCACTGCCTTGACAACCACTTTGTTCAAACAGTTGCTTTCAAGGGTCCCATGAGATGGAGGCTGCCCCTACTTCCTGTGACATTTTCATAAGTTAGAATGGTATATAAACCATGGGCACTCGGGAACCGCTCTCCACCTAGGACTGGTTTGGTCCATCTTCTCTACATTAAGAAGAGAGAGGCTGATTCATACACATCCCTTCATGCTGACGAGGTTGTTTGCCATAGAAGATGACTTTTCTCTCTCAGTCTTTCATAGCTGCCTACATCTTCTCAAAAGATCATTTCTGCATGGACCTTTGATGTTCTCAACAGGTGGAAGATGCCCTACATTCCTGTATTGTAAAACTAACCCTGTCCCTGCTCTTCTGTAAAGTTTGATTGAGAGAACAGTGTATGGTTTGGGTTAATAACATGTTCAATTTGGGTTAGGAATATTTCTGCATGACAAAAAATGGTATTGGGAAACTATGATATTTACAAGAATATATAGGTGAAATATAAGTATAAAAATAGAAATCTAGGGAAGATATGTAGCCCAGAAGGGCATTGGGCCCTTAATTGGTACACATAGCTTTGAATGATGTTCTGCAAAAATGTCTCAGATAAATCTATATACAATGGCATAGGAGCTTGTACCTTGGATGATTGAATGTCGAAGAGAACATCCACTCAAAAAGAGATAGTCGGTAGGATTAGGAAGATAGTCGGTAGGTTTAGAAAGAAGAGTGAGTATAGGATTTAGAGCAAAAGATCTTAAGCAATAGGGTTTCGGGTAGACAGTGAATGTAAAAGTCAGCATATGTGAAGAGTCAGTCACAATGATGAACAGGGGAAAATATGTAGGAATACAGACATAAATAGAGACATTACTAAATCAGGCAAAGTATAAAGTGAGTGATAGGATTAGACATTTTCAACAGGCTTGAGGTTGAATATATAATCTTAGGAAGAAACAAATATGTAGTCACCAATACGATTGACATTTCAGAGCATTAGGAAACCTGGACATGGAAGGTTTTAGTAATCCATGCTCACTTTTCATTTAGGCTTTGGTACAATCTTAAGAGTGACCTTTGCTTTTTTGGTCCAGAATATTACTGTGATAAAATGTATATGTAGATCAGATGACATGAGTATTTCTTCGACCGTTTCTGGCAGCAATATTTAAAATATGTATAAATTAGTATTGGGGGTACAACGAGGTGTACCCTGTGTCTATAAATATAGAGATAATGCATGAATAGATCATACAGTTAATAAATAATATAACTGGTTCCACTTTAAATAATGGATTGAATTGATATCTGAAAATATATAAGAAATCATATATTGATATAGAATCATTCATAACAACTAGTTATACGTCTAATTGTAATCTTAGTGTTATGGTTTATCATGAAGAGTGTGTGAGTTTTGCTTCAAAAGTGATTATGGAAATCGAAAATAATGTGTTTGGAAAGAAGTCTCATGAAAAGACCACTCAGACACATGGAGGAATACATGTTTCTGAAGCAGAAAGTGATTGAAAGTGAAATAAATGCCTATAAATTTGTGAACGTGTGGATGAAATATATATGCTATAATGTGCATAAACTCAAGAAATAGAAATGTACCAGTGTTGAATAAAAATGAACTTCAAAATAAATGTCATGTCCCATAGGAATCTACTTGCATTGATATTAAACTGGGTTAGTTACTGTAGAAATATTAGCATTTATATGCACTATTCACTGAAGTTAGTTTTCAATACTAGGAAACAAATATATATTTCAGGTGAATGAATATTTCTGAGAATAATCTTGTGAAAATTTGATTATAAATCCACATATATGAACAAGAATAAATTTAGGGAGTGTATAATAAGACACATATGTTAAATATTATGAAATATCTGGAGAGTATATATATATATATATATATATATATATATATATATATATATATATATATATATACACCAATCTAATTACACAGTGAAATATATATCATCCACAGATCCAAAAATATTCATTTTAGTCGATATGGATTTATGTATAACTTTTTTTGACTAGGAAGCTCCCCCATAGGTTGAATTTTCAGTTCCTACTTCGTTTAGGAGGAGTGATCTCTTCTCACAGTTTGTATCTGCCAAGTCATGTAACTCATGAAAATTTGCTTGTGATACCAGGTAGGATTCTATATGTGCATATAAAAATACATGTGCTGAATAGACTACAGAGAAAGGGAGACAGGAATTCACATATTTGTTAACATTAAAAGAACATGGAGAACTATTTCAATTAAAAATGGACTAGATTTATAACTCCTACCCTATATAATGCAGAACGCCAGTCCAAAAATACAACATGCCTCCTCTGAACTGCTTGTAGTTCTATTCTGTTTCGGTTATTTTTCTCCATCATATTATGATTAGTACTCAGAATCTATTAGGGGTTAGTGTCAGGGATTCAGTATTTCAAATGTAAAATAGAAAAAGGAATCCAATGTGTATACAAATACGTGCTAAACAAAATCTTCCCACTCTCATCCAGAACAATTCCTTGACATTACCTTCGCCCAAAGTAAGACACAATTAGAGGAGAAGAGTTAGAAAATCTGTGAATATATATATGGAATGGAATATGCTCAGGGGTTTACAACCTTGGCAGTGGTAGAGGAGTTTCCAAAAGTATGGGATAGGGTAAAAACTCTATAAATATGGAGCTCTGCTGGCCTAAATACTTCTTGAGAAACTGCCTCTGAGGTTGGGCACTTGAAATATATGTTGTTGTCAGGAGCTTTAGCTGCTTTCTAGTGAGACCATCAAATCTGTGTCTGCATCTATGTGACCTGGAGGAAATGGTTTCTTATTTTCCAAAAAAACATGAGGCAGCAGTGCTGAATTCTCTCTTTGTAAGTAAACGGTGACCATTGGGGGATAAGTGTCTTTTCATGTGGACTGTGAAGCCATTTGGTCATCTTCTATTTTCGTGGTGTTTCTTGCTGCTGCACTGGGACTTTGGCAATTGCTTCATGAAATTAAAGGAGTTCAACTGGGACACAGTTCTGGAGGCAAATCTGTCATGTGTGGTGAGTCAGCGTCTGCAGGAGAATGCACCAACCAGGCTTCTAACGCACATAGCTTGGCCCCATGTCCATAGCAACCTGATTCTGAACATTGCCCGGAAACATCTCCATATAACAAGATGCCTTTTCATGTAAGGGTCTGCTGGCTGCACCATGTCAGTCAGAAGCCATTTGGAAGCCAATGGCAGATCCACATGGCCCAAAAACAAATTTTTTATCACACACCTTCCCACCACTGCTCTAGGCACATTACTCAGCAGGTTCCAACTTACTGGCATCTCTGTTCTACACCATTTTCATGAAGCCCAGTCAATCGAGGTACTGTCTGGTACACTCATGATCAGCAACATCCAAAGGTTCTCCAGTGCCACCTGGTCATGGAAATTTTAAAAATTTCATGGTATTTATCAAGGCATTTTTCAAAGATGACGTTGGAGGCACTGTGGGTTTCAATTCATTCAGGAACCATTAAATGGTGAGGAAGCTCATTTCAATGAATGCTCTGGAGAACTCTCACAGGCAAGGCTTCCCAAAGAGTGGCCAAAAGGTCACATGAAGCCAGGCCCATTGAGGTCTACAATGTGACGTCCATGGGTGTTGTGACTCTCAACTATGGATGCCAAGTCTTTCAGAAAAAAATCATGTGATATCCTGGCTGAGATTTCCCGGGCTCTTTGGAAAGCCACCCTGGACCTAGATCTCTGTTTCCAAGGGTGATTCTCATAGGTGGCCTCCTAAAATCCCAACAAAATTCATGGCAGTACTTCTCTGAAGTCAGTTCCAGAACTCAGTCTATAAGGGGAATCACACCAGAGTTCAAGCCCAGGTTTTCTCAGTCATGTCTTCCAACCGGACACAAATGACCAAAATTAAAACCAAAACACTCCCATATGGCCCTCATCTTCTTCCATATAGACACTAATCATAACCTCTGGCTGTAGGTTTCCATGAGTGACGGAGTCCAGGAGAGTGGCCAAAATAACTCCCTTGCCCTCATTGGTGTAACATCAGGGTGGTCTGGACACCCTTCATGTGAACCAGGATTGATCAAATATGCTAGACTTTAATACTTCTATGCTTCTCCAATTTGTGGAAAACTGAGCATCAGGTATATAGTTTTATGTGATTTGCAGTCATGAGAAAACACAAGCACCTCTGCAGGTCTTTGAAGAACTCATTTGACCCAAAGGATCCCTATTCTCACTTGATCGAGTTCAAGAACTTTAAAGATAAAGGCGAGAGACTTCATCCACAATGACTGCTCTTTTGACCAATTTGGTTTTGGATGCACACATGGGATCTCTCTTTACATCCATCAGGTGCTGAGAATCTGAGCCACAACCTCACATAGGGCCAAGAGGCTGATTCAGACACATCCCTTTCCAAAGCAATTAAGCAAAGAGCCACAGGAGATGCCCATTCATTTCCACTTGAAAACTTTTTCTTCAGTCTTCACAAAGGGGTGGCATGAGGCAAAGACCTTCCTGACATTCAGGGCAACAGAACAATAGGTTAGCAATAGGCCAAAAGCAGGGTTTCTCCACTGAGACTTTCCTGGTCACACTGATATCTGAGTTTTCTTAGATGCTCGCCATTCCCTTCAGCTATCCTGTACATGGCCATGTCACAGAGCTTGGAGGTGGTACATATCTTGGACACAAAACCATGAGCCAATTCTGGAGAGTGGCCTGAATTCAGGAAGAAATCAGGAACTTAGGAAGATAGCAGGTGTTACCCATCCATACGGCAAGCCGCATTCCATTCATAAATTGGGCAGGAAAAATGCTGGTAAGCTTTCTACTAGACTGGACACATCAATTGCTGCATTCTTTTTTTCTAATGTCTACAACCATGGACACAGTGGGATACACAGACATAGAAACCTTCGCCTTGTCAAAACCCTTATTAGAAACCGTCCACTCCAAACCAAACAAACCACCTTTCCTACCTATTCTCAGAACATTAGACAAAATCACAAACACACACCCACACCCACAAAGGCACCTCTTTCCTCAAAGTAGGTCTCTGACTATCGTGTGTGTCCTCTGACTGCTGGGCCATACTATGTTCTCATCAAATGGCCTGTTTTGTCTCAGATCTGGTTTCCTTGGCCAACTCTGTGAAGTTGTAAGGAGACAGCGGTGAGCCACTTACTGCTTTCTCAGGAAAGGCCACTCTTAAGATCTTTCCTGTCATTTGGCTATCCTCACATCAGTAGGTAGCAAGAAAGACTGACTCTGTCCTTGGTAAATCAAAAGAAGTGAGACCACTGGGACTGGGACTGGGACTAGATTTGTGTGCCTGGCTTCTTAGATCCCAAGTTCAGAGAGTTCCATCACCAAGGATGTGAGGTGAGGTCACTTCCTTCAGGAACTGGATGAGGTCACTGCCTTGGCAACCACATTGTCTTAACATTTACTTCCAAAGGTCCCATGAAATGGAGGCTTCCCCTACTTTATGTGACACTTTCACAAGTTAGGATGGTATATCAACCATTGGTAACTGGGAACAGCTCTCCACACAGGCCTGGTTTGGTCCTTCTTCTCTACATAAAGAAGAGAGAGGCTGATTCAGACACATCACTTCATGCTGACCATGTTGTTTGCAAAGGAAGATGACTTTTGCTCTCTCAGTTCCTTCATAGCTACCTACATCTTCTCTAGAGATCATTTGTGCATGGACCTTTTAGTTTCTCAGCAGTTGGAAGATTTCCTTCATTCCTGTATTTTAAGACCAACTCTGTCCTTGCTCTTCTCTTATATTAGATTGAGGGAACAGTGTATGGTTAGGGTTAATAACAGGTTCGATTTTGAATAGAAATCATTCTGCTGGATGAATAATGGTATTGGAAACCTGCAATATTTACAAGAATATATAGGTGAAATATATGAGTATGAAAACAGAAATCTAGGTAAGATTTGAAGTCCAGAAAAGCATTGAGCCCTTGATTTCGGTATTAAGCTTTGATTTATTTTCTGCACAGATGGGATACTTTGCTTTGAATTATGTTCTGCAAAGATGTCTCAGATAAATTGATATATAATTGCATAGGACCTTGTAACTTGGTTGATTGATTGTAAAAGAGAACTTCCAGTCAAAAAGGAGTAATCGGTAGTATTAGGAAGATAGTCGGTAGGTTTATATAGGAGAGTGAGTATAGGATTTGGACCAAAAGTTCTTTAGCTATAGGGTTTCGGGTATACAGTGAATGTAAATGTCAGAACATGTGAAGAATCAGTCACAATGCAGAACTGGGGAAAATATGTAGGAATGCAGATATCAATAGAGACTTTAGGAAATCTGGCAAAGTATAGTTGGTTGTGAAATGTTAATAAAATAGGTACTTGTCACTTCCTGTTTTTCTGTATGCTTAATAAAACACTGTTGAAATCTTGAGAACTGTTTTCTAATCTTTTTCCCAGAATGTGCTGTCCCCAACTGCCAAACTGCAGAATGTACTCCCTCACCCAGTTGCACGCAAACTGCTCACTCGCCCAGACTCATCAATAAACTTCCCTCCCTGCCCACTTCAAGGAAAGTATATGAGCTCTGCTCTATTCAAATTAGCTCTGAGCCCCAGCATGCTGGACCCCCAATAAACCCTTTGCTTTTGCATGAGAGAGTCTCTTGGTGGTCTCTTCCCCCAACGCTCTCCCGACCTTTATATATGGAGGTTCCTTCGAGATCTGGCAGGGGCGGAAGAGAGACCTCAATGGGCTACTCTCAGGGAAAGTAAGGCGCCTCTTTCTGGTTTCAGGTTTCAGGTTAGGGCTTGGCAAAATGGCTGTTGATGAAGTTGCATGAGCTCTCTTTGACGGTGGCTGGCAGATGTGTCACAGAGCCACAGGCTCTGGGGGACGCCACAGAGGACTCGGGAATCAAGGAACAATAGTCTCCTCGACTCAGTGATGTTTTGTTTCAGATTCGGTATTGCCAGCCCATCGGGTTTTGCCGGCTGCTCAGTCTTGGTCTCAGTGTTGGACGTTCATTGCCTGTCTTTATTATCTTGTCTTGTCTGTGTCGTGAGAGTTGCTTTTACTGTTTGTGTATCTTTCATTATGGGACAGGTCACTTCAATGCCTCTGTCTCTGACCTTGATCACTGGACCAAAGTCCGCTTAAGGGCTCAGAATCTTTCTTTTTCAGTAAAACGCTGGACCTGGCAGACTCTCTGTGCCTCAGAATGGCCCACCTTTGCATTCGGATGGCCCCTAGAAGGATCTTTCTACTTCGCACTAATTTAATAAGTCAGAGATATTGTCTTACAGCCAGGGCCACATAGCCATCCCGATCAACAGCCATATATCTTAACTTGGCAGGACCTCTGCAAATCTCCTCCTCCATGGGTGAAGCCTTTCCTTGCCATGTCCCCGCACCTACTCTTTTCCCCACGATCTCTCAAACCCTCTGCTCATCCTCCTCCTCCACCCTCTGTTCTCCCTGAGTCACAAGATTTGACTCTACTGGACTCTCATCCCCCTCCTTATCTTCTACCCTCATCCCACAACCCCCAACACCCTCTAAGTGATTCCCCTGCTGCTGACTCAGCCTCTCCGCCATTGGAGAAAGATAAGCCAGCCCAGTGCACTCCAGATAACTCCCCTGCAGCACATACAGCCCCTCCTCCCCTGGAGGAAGCTGGCCTGGCTAAAGGAACTCGACAGCGTCAAATGATTTAAAACCCTGAAACTCCCGTGTTGCTCTCCCTCCATTCCTATGGGCCAATGATTGACAACGGCCATGGAGGAAAAATGCAAGCCTACCAGTATTGGCCTTCTCCTCTTCAGACCTATATAAATGGAAAAATAACAATCCTCCTTTTACCGAGGACCCAACCTGGCTCTCAGGTCTGGTTGAGTCATTGATGTTTTCACACCAGCCTACTTGGGATGACTGCCAACAACTCATAGGGATTCTCTTCATGACAGAGGAACAAAAGAGAATCCTCCTGGATGCTAGAAAACAATATCCTCGGACTAGATGGGTGACCAACACAACTTCCCAACATAATCAAAGCGGGCTTTCTCTTGAAACGACCCAAGTGGGACCCCAACACATTTGAAGGTAGGGAGCATCTGTCCACTTATCACCGGGCTCTAATAGTGGGTATCTTAGTGGCCGCTAGGCGACCAACTAATTTGGCCAAGGTAAGAGAGATTATTCAACGCCTGGTGAATCTACCTCTATGTTCCTAGAGAGAACTATGGAGGCATATAGGAGATATACTACTTTCGATCCTCAGGCAGAGGATCAAAAGGCATCTGTCACAATGGCCTTTATTGGGCAAGCTGACCTAGATATTAAAAGAAAGTTACAATGCTTAGATGGATTACAAGATATGATTTTGAGAGATTTAGTTAGAGAAGCCAACAAGGTATACTATAAGAGTGAAACTGAGGAAGAGAAGGGAGCAAAGGGAGGATGAGAGAAGAATAGACAGACTAAGGCATTGACTAAGGTCCTGGTCACAACAACAAACAGGCCAGAAATTAAGAAACAGAGAGACAGAAAGGGATACCTGGGCCCACACTAGAGGCCACCCCTGGCCTCAGATCAATGTGCCTACTCTTAAGAAAAAGGACACTGGGCCAAAGAGTGCCCTAGAAAGAGACAGCCACGCCAGCCAGACATTCTGACTCTGGAGGATGACTAAGAAAGTCGGGGCTCAGATCCTCTCCCCGACCTCAGGGTAACTTTTGAAGTGGAGGGGACCCCAGTAAACTTTGAAGTAGATACAGGGGCAATATACTCAGCCCCTAAGGCCCCATTGGGCCCTCTATCAAATAAAAGGTCTCTAATTCCAGGGTCTAAATGCAGTAAATATCAGACTTTGACAACTAAGGGGACCATGGACCAGGGAAAAGGATAAATCCATCACTCCTTCCTAGTAATCCCAGAATGCCCGGCCCCATTGATGGGCAGAGATCTGCTCACCAAGCTCTGGGCCAATATAACTTTTAACCCTGAAGGCCCCCAAGTGGAATTTCTAAATCCTTCAGTAAATACTCCTATAATCATGGCTCTAACTATGTCAGTAGCAAATGTTCATCAACTCACTCATCTTTGTTCAAAGAAACTGCATTCATTCCTAAAAGATCAAGAACAGAGTTTTCCACTAACCGACTCCCAGTGAAAGAAAATAACTGAATGGGTAACAAAAGCCTGTCAGGTCCATCAATTGGTTAATACTTACCCTTCCAAGCTTCCTGCAGGAAAGCACCTACGAGGAACCATACCAGGAAAATTCTGGGAAGTGGACTTTACTGAAATTAAGCCAGCAAGGTATGGACTTAAATATCTTCTAGTCTTTGAAGATACATTTTCAGGACGGATTGAAGCCTTCCCCACAAAAAAAAAAGAAAGAAAAAAGAAAAAAAAAAAAGAAACAGAGCAAATGGTTGTCAAGAAGATCCTGGAAGACATTTATTCTCCCCTTGACGACCAGTAGTCTTAACCCTCATCAGCCCCTTAAGCAGCAATGGCTGATCACAAATCCTACTGGAAAAGAAGTATGGTCTATCTCACATACAGCCCCCTTATGGACCTGGTGGCCATCTCTCCACCCAGACATTTTTCAGCTGGCTATAGGTCTTTCCTATTGAGATATCCCTGATGAAGAGGATCCCACTAAAATTCCATTAAATCTCTTCAGTACCATAGAAAATGGAAACAAACATTATGGATGTAGGGACACGTGAGCCAGATGCAGGTTGGCTAGCCTAGATTACTATGTTTGCCCGGCGGAGTATCAAAGCCACAAACAGTCACGGCTGTGCGGGGGGGAGAGCAGACTTCTTCTGTAAGTCATGGGGCTGTGAGCATACAGGGACTGCCAGATGGAACCCAAACTCCTCATCAAATTCTGTAAACAGCATTGGCCATATTACCAATTAGATAACCAAAACCGATGGCCCCAAGAGGGGTCTCTATATCCTCAAATTCTGCGTGACCTTTTAAACTTCTGAAAGTGCTCAAAAGGGTAAAAGGAGATTCCCCTATGTGGAGGCCTTCTCCCTCCTTTGCTCACATCCTGAACTATGCTTCTCCAATAGATGCTTACCCTCAGCCTTCTGCTCCAGACTCTCTGCTGTCACTCCCACCTCAGCAACTTGATTTCTGCCCTCCAATATCTAGATCAAAAACCCAAATCTCCTTCAGTTCTCAGACCATTGCCCCCTTGCTGAGGTAGCAGGTACTGAGGTACCACTCCACTCACTCACTACTCTCTTCTCCTGTCAGTGCCCGCACTGGGTCCCTCCAGGTCCTCTTACCAGCTAATGCAAAGCTCAAACCCACTGAGGAGAACCCTCAGACCCTTATCCAAAATGTAATGAAAATGGCCTTTAATGTTGCTTTGTCATCACTGAAAACAGGTTACTAAAAATTTAAAGTCCCTCACAGGCTTTTTGGGATACTCACTCCCGTTTCCCCCTCTGTTCTATCTGTTCTACTGCTCAAATTTTTCTTGCTATTAAGATCCCAAAGCCCTCTCCCAATATTCTTTTACATCTCTCCTTCCTCATTCTCAGATCCACGGAAGTTGCTCTCATCCCTGCCTTCCAAGTCGTCCCCCTCTGTACCAGGTCCACAGAAAAGTCTTAATTAACCTTCTCCAGAAGTCTTCACCATGGCTGATTTACGACTTTCAGCAAAAGAGTCCCTATAAAAGAGATCACTGTAGATAAACTTCCTATTTTCGTGTTGCCCTGGTCTCCTTGGAAACTGGCTAAAAAAAAACAGCACTCCTAATCTAGACACACACTTAATAGTTTTTCACAAAATATGTGAAAAAAAGGCCTCTGGCCTTGAGCTGGGGCTTCACAGAGATGGCTACATTTCTAAGATAAAGAAGGTACAAACTGGGCTGCATGGAAACAGCTGGCAGGTTGAAAAAAAAGAAAGGGAAGAAAAAGCTCTCCCCCACAAAGGTGTCCTTGAAAAGTTAACTTGCCCCAAACTGAGGAAAAAACAGAAACGAAAACTGCTTTTTGTGAACTTCTGCAGACTGTGAACTTCTGAACCCCTTTCCTTACGTGTTGTGTAAAAATTCTGAAACTACCTAAACTTGGGTTTCAGGGGATTAATTGATTACAACAGAAGCAATGCCCCCTGAATCTGGTTGCAACCAAAAAGACTGTTTTCCTGTCTTTGGTGCTATTTTAGGTGCCTTGCCTTGTCCGTCCCTACAACAGTATAATTCTATATACTTAAACACTGTTTATGTTTTCATGAAATGGTCAACAGATGTGATTAATTGTGTAATGGTGCAGATGTTTCCCAGAGTGCTCTATCATGATGCAGGTTCATTTGAAGATCAAAGAGGGGGGCATAGAACACGGTTCCGCTGAAAACATATGTCCCTCACCTTAGCCATTCTATTACGAATAGTAGTTACTGCAGGGTAGGGCACGGGAACCATTGCTCTGGCCCATGGGACACAACAAATGACCCAAAGCAGCAATAGTTCAAAAATTAAAGATATTAGAAACCTCCATCACAGCTTTGAACGAATCTTTAACCTCTCTCTCTGAAGTTGTTTTACAGAACAGTCGTGGGTTTGACCTCCTTTTCATGAGAGAAGGGGGCCTTTGTGCTTCATTGAGGGAAGAATGTTGTTTTTATGTCTACAATACTGGAGTTGTAAAAAAAATCTATGAGTAAATTAAAAAGATGCCTTGAAGAGCGACAACGAGAGAGAGAGAGGCCCAAGAATGGTAGTTTGAGTCTTTTTTTACACACTCCCCCTGGTTAACTACGTTTTTATCAACCCTAGCCAGTCCAATAATAATCCTCATATTATTGCTAACTATAAAACCCTGTTTTCTCAACCGTGTAATTTCTTTTCTCCAAGCTCAAATTGGACAAATTAAACTTATGGTAATACCCCACTAGCAGACATAGAATGTGACACCCCACAATGATCACTTTTATGATTAAAATTAGCCAGAAGAAGTGGGGAATGAAAGGTTAATAAAATATGTACTTGTCACTTCCTGTTTTTCTGTATGCGTAACAAAACACTGTTGAAATCTTGAGAACTGTTTGCTAATCTTGTTCCCAGAATATGCTGTCCCCAATTACCAAACTGCAGAATGTACTCCCTCACCCAGTTGAATACAAACCATCCACTCTCCCTGACCCATCAATGAACTTCCATCCCTGCCCTCTGCAAGGAAAGTATATAAGCTCTGCTTAAGCTGTTGTCAGGTCTCTCTGCTCTATTCAAGTGAGCTCTGAGCCCCAGCATGCTGGACCCCCAATAAAACCTTTGCTGTTGCATGAGATAGTCTCTTGGTGGTCTCTTTCTCCGGCACTCGCCCAAACTTTACTTGGATGATTGAATGTAGAAGAGAACATCTATTCAAAAAGTTATAGTCAGTAGGATTAGGAAGATAGTTGGTAGGTTTAGGAAGAAAAGTGAGTATAGGATTTGGAACAAAAGTTCTTTGCCAATAGGGTTTTGGTTAGAGAGTCAATGTAAATATCAACACAAGTGAAGAGTCAGTCACAATGATGAACAGGGGAAAATATGTAGAAAAGCAGATATCAATAGAGACATTAGGAAATCAGGAAAAGAATAAAGTGAGTTATGGGATTAGATATTTTCTACAGGGTTGAGGTTGAATGTATGAGCTTAGGAAGAAACAAAGATGAAGTCAACAATAGGATTGACATTTGAGAGCATTAGCATAGCCCAAGACAGTGTCCAAAATAAGCTCCGTTGCCCTCATTTGCCTAAATTCCCGGTGGCCTGTACATCCTTCCTGTGTACCAGGAGTGATCAAATAGGCGTGACCTTAATATTGCTCTGCTTCACCAATTTGAGGCCTACCGAGTGTCGGGTACACATTCTTTATGTAAATTGGAGAGATGAGAAAACCCAAGCACCTATTGGAAAGCTTCTGAATTAATTTGAAGAAATCATTTGACCCAAATGATCCCTATTCTCACTTGATGGAATTCAGAAACCTTACAGAGGAAGGCAAAAGTCTTCATCCACAATGACTGCTCTTTTTTGCCATTTTGGATTTGGATGCACACATGGGATCTTTCTTTAGATCCATCAGGTGCTGAGTATCTAAGTCAAAGAATCACACTGGGCCAAGAGGCTGATTCAGACACACCTCTTTCCAAATCAATTAAGAAAAGAGCCAAAGGTGAATCCTATTAATTTCCATTTGAAAAATCTTTTCTTCAGGATTCAAAAAGCTGTGGCCTGAGACAAAAACCTTCCTGACTCTCAGGGCAACAGAACAATAGGTAAGCAAATGGCCCAAAGCAGGGATTCTCCACTGAGACTTTACTGGTCACACTGATATCTGAGTTTTCTGAGATGCTCGCCATTCCCTTCAGCTATCCAGTACATGGCCATGTCACCGAGCTTGGAGGTAGTACATATCTTGGACACAAAACCATGAGCCTATTCTGGAAAGTGGCCATAATTCAGGAAGAAAACAGCAACTTAGGAAGGTAGCAGGTATTGCCCATCAATAAGGCAAGCCATAGTCAATTCATAAATTGGGCTGGATGAATGCTGGGAAGCTTTCTACGAGACAGGACACATCCATTAATGCATTCTCTTTTCTAATGTGTACAAGTACAAACACAGTGGGATACACAGACATAGAAACACTTGCGCTGTCAAACGACTTACTAGAAACTGTTCACTCCAAATCAAACAAACCGCCTTTCCTACCTATTCTCAGAACATGAGACAAAACCACAAACCCACACCCACACCCACAATGGCACCTCCTTCCTTCAAATAGGTCTGTGACTGTCCGGTGTGTGCTCTGACTGATGGGTCATACTATGATCCCCCAAAATGGCCTGTCCTGTCTCAGATCTGGTCTTCTTGGCCAACTCTGTGAAGTTGTCAGGAGCCAGGATTGAGCCACTACCTGCTTTCTCAGGAAGAGCCCCTCTTCCGAGCTTTCCTGGCATTTGGCCATCCTCACATCAGTAGGTACCAAGAAAGACTGACTCTGTCCTTGGTTAATCCAAAAAAGTGAGACCACTGGGACTAGGACTGGGACTGGCTCTGGGTGCCTGGCTTTCTGTATCCCAAGTTCAGAGAGTTCCATCACCAAGGAAGTGAGATGAGATCACTTTCTTCAGGAACTGAATGAGATCACTGCCTTAGCAACCACTTTATCATAACAATTGCTTCCAACGGTACCATGAGATGGAGGCTGCCCCTACTTCCTGTCACACTTTCACATGGTAGAATGGTATATCACCTGTAGGCAAATGGTAACAGCTCTCCACACAGGCATGGTTTTGTCCATCTTCTCTACATTAAGGAGAGATTGGCTGATTCTGATGCAACCCTTCATCCTGACCAGGTTGTTTGCCATGGAAGATGATTTTTGCTCTCTCAGGTCTTTCATAGCTGCCTACATCTTCTCCAGGGATCATTTCTGCATGGAGCTTTGAGGTTCTCAGCAGATGGAAGATCCACTACATTTCTGTATTGTAAGACCAACACTGTCCCTGCTCTTCTGTAAAATGAGATTGAGGGAACAGTGTATGGTTAGGGTGAATAACATTTTCCATTTGGCTTAGGAATCATTCTGCTGGATGATTAATGGTATTGGGAACATGCAATATTTATAAAAATATAGAGGTGAAATACATGTATGAAAAAATAAATCTAAGTAAGATTTGAAGCTCAGAAAATCATTGGGCCCTTGATTGGGATACTTACCATTGAATTACGTTCTCACAGATGTCTCAGATAAATTGATATACAATGGCATAAGACCTTGTACGTTGGATGATTGAATGTAGAAGAGAATATCCAGTCAAAAAGGGATAGTCAGTAGGATTAGGAAGATAGTCAGTAGGTTTAGGAAGAAGAGTGAGTATAGGATTTGGAAAAAAGTTCTTTAGCAATAAGTTATCAATTAGAGTGTGAAAGCAAATGTCAGCACATGTGAAGGTTCAGTCACAGTGGTGAACTGTGGAAAATATGTAAGAAAGCAGATGGCAATAGAGACATTATGAAATCAGGCAATGTATAAAGTGAGGGATAGGATTAAACATTTTCAATCGGGTTGAGTTTGAATATATAATCTTAAGAGGAAACAAATATGTAGTCACCAATAGGATTGACATTTGAGAGCATTAGGCAACTTGGACATGGATGATTTTAGTAATCCATATTTACTGTCCATTTAGGCTTTGGTACAATCATAAGTGTGAACTTTGCATTTTGTGTCCAGAATATTTCTGTGATAAAATGTATATGTAGATCAGGTGACATGCGTATTTCTTCCACCATTTCTGGGAGCAATATTTTGAAGACATATAAATTAGTATTGGGGGTACAAAGAGGTGTACACTGTGTCTATGAATATAAAGAAAAAGCATGCATAGACCATACTGTGAATAAATAATATAACTGGTTTTACTCTAAATAATGGATTGAATTGATATCTGAAAATATATAAGAAATCTGATATTGGTATACAATCATTCATTCCAACCAGTTATACATCCATTGGAAATATCAGAGTTATAATTTATCATGAGGGGGATGTGAGTTTTGCTTCAAAACTGATTATGGAAATCGAAAATAATGTGTTTTGAAAGAGGTCTCAGGAAGAGACCAGTCAAGAAAGATGGAAGAATACATGTGTCCTGAAGCAGGAAGTGATTGAAAGTGAAACAAATGCCTCTAAATTAGCGAACTTGTGGATGAAATATATATCCTATTATGTGCATAAACTGAAGAAATAGTAATGTACCAGTTTTGAATAAAAATGAACGTAAAAATACAAATCATGTACCATAGGAATCTACTTGCCTTGATGTTAAACTGGGACAGTAACTCTAGAAATATTAGGATATATATGTACCATTCACTGAAGTTAGTTTTCAGTACTAGAAAACAAATATGTATTTCAGGTGGATGAATATTTCTGAGAATAATATTGTGAAAAGTTGATTATAAATCCACATACGTGAACATGAATGAATTTAGGGAGTGTATATAAGACACATATATTTCATATTTTAAAAATCTGGAGATTGTGTATATATATATATATATATATATATATATATATATATATATATATATATATATATAAAACAAAACACACACACAGACATTCAAAAGTAGCAATAGATATGCCAATCGTAATTGATCGAGATATATATATCATCCACAGATTCAAAAATATTCAATTTACTGAACATGGATTTATGTATAATGTTGTTCAACTAGGAAGCTCACCCATTGGTTGAATTTTTAGTTCCAGCAGTGTTTAGGATAGTGATCTCTTCTCACAATTTGTGTCTGCCAAGTCAGCCACCTCACAAGAATGTACATGTGATACAAGTTAGGATTCTATATGTGCATATCAAAACACATCTGCTGAATAGGCTACAGAGAAAGGGAGATAGGAATTCACATATTTGTTAACTTTAAAACACATGGAGAGATATCCAAAATGGCGGCGGGTATGGAGAGATCAAGTCTCTGACCTCTTCAGCTGCGCTGGAATAGGGAGTCATAAACTGTCTAAATACTGTTTGCTCAGGATCACTAGGCAATGATGCACTGACATGAATCTGGGGTGAACAGTCTGGGCCACGCAGAACACACACCGAGCCCGGATCGGTTGCATTCAACCTCTGGTTTGCCTGCGTTTCGTGACTCAGCACTAACGATCCAGCTGAAATAACTGGTCTGCCCTTCTGAACTTACAGAGGTAGAAGCCAACCTAGCCTTCATAGGCAGTGGCCAAAGGATTGAAACGGGGCATGGGAGAGACAGTCAGGACCCACCAGTTGCATCGGTCACCCGGCAAAGGGAACGAATGATCACCATTCGCATGGGATACCACCATGGCATAGAACTGACGTCAAGGATGGAGGAGATAACTTCATTGAAACCAGCGCGACAGGTTTGTAATTCCCTAGCCATCTCTCTCCACACAGCAGGGAATCCTTAAGGGCCCCTCCCAGCTCTCCCGTAAGGGTCCCTCTCAGCTCTACCATGAGCGCGATAGCCAGACCGAGAAAATCAGGAGTGGAGCGGGACTTGTGGCACAGAACTCCAGGCTACCGCTCCCACCAGTGCTGACAACTGAGGTCTCTTGCACCAGCTACTGGGGCGTGGCTCCCGGAGGGCAAACAAATTCGCTTGGGGATCTCAGCCCCAAGCTCTACAAACTTAGGGTCTGAGGGAAGCAAACCAGGAGAGTGTGCCCAGGTATTCATAAAAACAGGTCTCCCAGGAGCAGCAGACCTGGCGTGTTGTCAGTATTGTGGTGAGCGTCGCAGGTGAGCAGGGCATGGCTTGAGGAAACACAAGAGAAGGCCCTAGGGTGTCAGGATTGGACACCCGCCCAGTCTGGAAGGAAGAGCAGCTGCATAGTGATTGGTTCCCACCTACTGAGAGGAGAACCTCGGCCCAGTGGGCACAGCACCACCTATTGGAAGAGAAGTTAATCAAACTCTATGACTGCATTTATTATTATCATTATTTATTTATTTTTTAAATTTGGGGTTTTTTTGTTTTTTTTTTCTTTTTCTTTCAATTTCATTCTTGTTGTTGTTGTTTTTCTTTAACTTTTTAAATGTTTTTAAGTTTTTAAATTTTTTTATTTTATTATTAATTATTATTATTATTATTAAATTGTAATTTTCATTTTTTTATTATCATTATTATTTTTTTAATTTTTCTTTCATTCTTTATTTTCTGTTTTTTTCTTTTGTCTTTTCATTTCTTTTCAATTTTCTTTTTCCCCCTTCCTTGAATTCTACCTGCCTACTCTCATTCTCTTATTGACTTCTTCCCTTCCCTTCTAATATCTTTCCTCCCAAGCATGAAATAAATTTATAAGATTAATCAGTAACTCAGCACTCAAACAGAACAAGAAGTAACATGAGCAGCATAAGAAAGCAAGAAAGAAAAAGAGTACAAACAATAAAGGACAGCCTAAATACTCAGGAGGACCTAGAGTCATCAGAAAAATGATCATATAAAGAACTCAAGGAATACCTTAGACAGATGGAATGGAACCTTAAAGAAGATGTGAGACAGCAAATCCAAACAGTGAAAGAACACATTGAAAATGAATTACATGAACAGATTAAAAAAAAGAAGTTAAGCATCTTTATACGGAGATAGAGATAATAAAAAAAATCATACAATAATTCTAGAAATGAAGGAAACGATAAACCAAATTAAAAACTCAATTGAGAGAATTACTAAAAGAGTGGAGCAAGTAGAAGACAGAATGTCACATAATGAAGACAAAATATATCATCTTGAAAAGAGTCTAGCCAACTCAGAAAGGCTGGTAAAAAAATCACGAGAAAATCATCCAAGAGATATGGGATAACATATAAAAACCAAATTTATGCGTCATCTGGATAGAGAAAGGTCCAGAGATTCAAACCACGGGAATGAGTAACCTACTGAATGAAATAATTACAGAAAACTTTCCAGAAATAAAAAAAGAAACGGATATACAAATTGTAGATTCATAGAGGACACTGAGCACAAAAAATCACAGTAGACCAACACCAAGACATTTGTTATAAACATATCTAATATACAGAACAAAGAGAAAATATTAAAAGCTACAAAAAAAAGGAGGCAGACTACATTCAGGGGTAAATCAATAAGGTTAACAAAGGATGTTTCATCACAGTTGATGAAAGCGAGAAGATCTTGGAACAACGTATTTTAAACACTGAAAGACAATGGATGCCAACCAAGAATTCTGGATCCAGCAAAATTAACCTTCAGGTACGAAAATAAAATAAAAATATTTCATGCTTAACAAAAGCTAAAAGAATTTGCAGCCAGAAAACCAGCATTGCAAAGCATCTTGAGAAAAACACTACATGAGGAAAAAATGAAAAACAACAACCAAAACCATCAGTGGGAAGTGACTGGGTAATGACAGAGTGCAGGGGGAAAGCTAATCATGGAGAAACAAAGTAAATTAAAAACAAAGATAAATAATTAAACATGGCTGGAAGTACAAACCATACATCAATAGTAGCTCTAAACGTTTATGGCTTAAAATCTCCAATAAAGCATCATAGGCTGGTAACTTGGATTAATAAAACAAATCCAACAATATGTTGCCTCCAGGAGACACATCTGAATGGAAAAGACATACACAGGCTGAAGGTGAAAAGTTGGGAAAATTTATACCATGCACACGGTCCTCGTAAGCAAGCAGGGGTGGCCATCCTCATATAGAATAAAATCGAAGTCAAGACTAAGTTAATCAAAAGGGATAAGAAGGACATTATATACTGTTAAAAGAAACCATTCACCAACAAGACATAACAATTATCAATATTTATGCACCAAATAATGGTGTTGAAGTGTTCATAAAACAAATTCTTCTCAAGTTCAAGAATCAAATAGACCACAACCTAATAATTATGGGTGACTTCAACACACCTCTCTCACCATTAGACAGATCCTCCAAACAAAAGTTGAATAAAGAAAATATAGAACTCAATATCACAATCAATATCCTAGACTTCACTGACATATATAGAATATATCAACCATCATCAAGTGGATATACTTTTTTTTTCAGAAGCACATGGATCCCTCTCAAAAATAGAGCATATATTATGCAATAGGGCAACACTCAGTAAATATAAAGAGGTGCAGATAATACCATGCATTTTATCTGATCATAATGGAATGAAACTGTAAATCAATGATAAAAGAAGGAAGGAAAAATCCTACATCACTAGGAAAATAAACAATATGTTACTGAATAATCGATGGGTTACAGAAGACATAAAGGAGGGAATCAAAAAATTCTTAGAGATAAATGAAAATACAGACACAACATATCGGAATCTATGGGACACAATGAAAGCAATTTTAAGAGGGAAATTCATCACCTGGAGGTCATTCATCAAAAAAAGCAAAAACCAACAAATAAATGAGCTCACACTTCATCTAAAAGCCCTAGAAAAGGAAGAGCAAAACAACAGCAAATGTAGCAGAAGGCAAGAAATAATTAAAATCAGAGTGAAAACCAATGAAATTGAAACAAAAGAAACTATTGAAAAAACTAACAAAAATAAAAGTTGGTTCTTCGAAAAAATAAATAAGATCAACAGACTCTTAGCCATGCTAATGAAGAAAAGAAGAGAGAGAACTAAAATTACAAACATACAGGATGAAAAAGGCAATATCACAACAGATGCTACAGAAATACAGAAGACAATTAGAAATTATTTTGAAAACCTATATTCCAATAAAATAGAAAATATGAAGACATCGGTAAATTTCTTAAGTTACATGATTTGCCCAGACTGAGTCAGGAGGATACACACAATTTAAACATACCAATATCAATGGATGATTTAGAGGAAGCAATCAAAAGACTACCAACCAAGAAAAGCCCAGGACCAGATGGGTATACAGCGGAATTTTACAAAACCTTTAAAGAAGAATTAATACCAATACTTTTCAAGTTATTTCGAGAATCAGATAAAGAGGGAGCTCTGCCAAATTCATTCTATGAGGCCAACATCACCCTTATTCTGAAACAAGACAAAGACACCTCAAAGAAAGAAAAGTACAGACCAATATCTCTGATGAAGCTAGATGCAAGAATCCTCAGTAAAATTCTGGAGAATCGTATTGAAAGGCACATAAAAAATAATTGTGCACCACGATCAAGTAGGATTCATCCCTGGGATGCAAGGATGTTTTAATATATGGAAATCAATAAATATTATTCACCACATCAATTGACTTAAAGATAAGAACCATATGATCATCTTGATAGATGCAGAAAGAGCAGTTGACAAAGTACAGCATCCCTTTATGTTCAAAACATTAGAAAAACTAGGGATAACAGGAACTTACCTCGACATTGTAAAAGCTATCTATGCTAAGCCTCAGGCTAGGATCATTCTGAATGGAGAAAAATTGAAGGCATTCACTCTAAAATCTGGAACAAGACAAGGATGCCCTCTATCCACACTTCAATTCAATATAGTTCTCAAAACACTATCCAGAGAAATTAGACGAAAGAAATCAAAGCCATAAAAATAGGAAAAGAAGAACGTAAATTATCACTATGTGCTGGTGACATGATTCTATAGAATCATAGAAGACCCAAATGGGTCTACAAAAAAAACTACTAGAACTAATAAATGAATTCAGCAAAGTAGCAGGATCTAAAATCAACACGCATAAATCGAAGGCCTTTCTGTATATCAGCAACAAATCTTCTGAAACGGAAATGAGGAAAAGCGGTTCATTCAAACATCCTCAAAAAAATTAAATACATGGGAATCAACCCAACAAAAGAGGTGAAAGATTTATACAATAAATCAATAGAACCCTAAAAAAAGAAGTAGAAGAAGATATTAGAAGATGGAAAAATATACCCTGTTCATGGATAGGCAGAACTAACATCATCAAAATGGCGATATTACCAAAAGTTATCTATAGGTTTAATGCAATGCCAATCAAAATCCCAATGGTATTTCTTGTAGAAATAGAGAAAGCAATCATGAAATTCATATGGAAAAATATAAGACCCAGAAATACAAAAGCAATTCTAAGCAGGAAGTGTGAATCAGGCGGTATAGTGATACCAGATTTCAAACTATATGACAGAGCAATTGTAACAAAAACAGCATGGTACTGGTACCAAAACAGGCGGGTAGACCAGTGGTACGGTATACAGGACACAAGAGACTAATCCACAAAGCTACAACTATGTTATATTTGATAAAGGAGCTAAAAGCATGCAATGGAGGAAGGATAGCATCTTCAACAAATGGTGTTGGGTAAACTGAAAATCCATATGCAACAAAATGGAACTTAATTCCCTCCTCTCGCCATGCACAAGAGAGTTAACTCAAAGTGGATCATGGAGCTAGATATCAAATCAGAGACTCTGCATGTGTTAGAAGAAAAAGTTGGCTCTGGTCTATATATTGTGGGGTCGGGCTCCAAATTCCTTAATAGGACACCCATAGCACAAGAGTTAATAACAAGAATCAACAAATGGGACTTACTTAAATTAAAAAGTTTTTTCTCAGCAAAAGAAACAATAAGAGAGGTAAATAGGAAGCCTACATCATGGGAACAAATTTTTACTCATCACACTTCAGATAGAGCCCTAATATCCAGAGTATACACAAAACTCAAACAATTAGACAATAAGATAACAAATAACCCAATCAACAAATGGGCCAAGGACCTGAAAAGACACTTCTCAAAGGAGGACATACAATCAATCAATAAGTACATGAAAAAATGCTCACCATCTCTAGCAGTCAGAGAAATGCAAATCAAAACCACCCTAAGATAACATCTCACTCCAGTAACATTGACAGCCTTTAGGAAGTCAAACAACAACAAGTGCTGCTGAGGATGTGGGGAAAAGGGTACTCTTGTACATTGCTGGTGGGACTGCAAACTGGTGCAGCCAATTTGGAAAGCAGTATGGAGAATCCTGGGAAAGCTGGGAATGGAACCACCATTTGACCAAGCTATTGCCCTTCTCGGACTATTCCCTGAATCTTAAAAGAGCGTATTACAGTGATACTGCCACATCGATGTTCATAGCAGCACAATTCACAATTGCTAGACTGTGGAACCAACCCAGATGCCCTACAATAGATGAATGGATTAAAAAAATGTGGCATTTATACACCATGGAGTAATATGCAGCACTAAAAAATGACAAAATCATGGAATTTGCAGGGAAATGGATGGCACTAGAGCAGATAATGCTTAGTGAAGCTAGCCAATCGTAGAAAACAAATACCAAATGTCTTATTTGATATAATGAGAGCAACTAAGAACAGAGCAGGGAGGAAGAGCAGGAAGAAAAGATTAACATTAAACAGAGACGTGAGTTGGGGGGGGAGGTAGAGAAAAGGTAAATTTCATGGTAATGGAGGGAGACCCTCATTGTTACACAAAATTACATATAAGAGGTTGTGAGGGGAATGGGAAAATAAACAAAGAGAGAAATGAATTACAGTAGATTCGGTAGAGAGAGAAGATGGGAGTGGAGGGGAGCAGGGATAGTAGAGGATAGGAAAGGTACCAGAATACAAGTTACTAATAGGGCATTATGTAAAATGTGGATGTGTAACCGATGTGATTCTGCAATCCATATTTGGGGTAAAAATGGGAGTTCATAACCCACTTGAATCTAATGTATAAAATACGATATGTCAAGAGCTTTGTTATGTTTTGAACAACCAACTAATAAAATAAAATAAAATAAAATAATCGAAAGAAAAACACATGGGGAACTATTTCAACACAAAATTGACTAGATGTATAACTCCTACCTTATATAATGCAAAATGCAAGTCCAACTATACACCATGCCTCCTCTGAAATGCTTGTAATTCTATTCTGTTTGGGTTGTTTTTCTCCATCTTTTTAGGATTAGTAGTCAGAGTCTAGTAGATTAGGTGTCAGTGTCCGGTATTCAGTATTTCGAATGGAAAATTGGAAAATGGACCAAATGTGTATGCAAATATATGCTACACAAACATTTTCCCACTCTCATCCAGAACGATGCCTTGACATTACCCTCGTCCCAAGTAATACATCATTAAAAGTCAAGAGTTAGAAAATCTGGGAATAAATATCTGGAATGGAATATGCTCAAAAGTTTACAACCTGGGAGGTGGTAGAGTAGTTTCCAAAAGTAAGGGACAGGGTAAACACTCCACAAACATGGAGCTGTGCTGGCATAAAGACTTCTTGAGAAACTGCCTCTGAGTTTGAGCACTTGAAATATATGTTGTTGTCAGGAGCTTTACCTTCCTTGTAGTGAGACCATTACAGCTGGGTCTGCATCTATGTTACCTGGTGGACATGGTTTAATATTTTCCAATGAACATGCGGTAGCAGTGCTGAATTCAATCCTAGTCGGTAAACTGGGGCCACTGGGGGCTAAGTGTCTCCCCTTGTGGACTGTGAAGTCATTGGGTCATCCTCCACATTTTGTGGTGTTTATTGCTGCTGCACTGGGTGTTTAGTATTTGCTTCACGAAATACAAGGAGTTCAACTGAAAAACAGTGCTGAAGGGAGTTCTGTCATATGTGGTGGGTCAGGGTCTGTAGGAGAATGCACCAACCAAGGTTCTATCCCTCATAGCTTGCCCCTTGACCATAGCAACCTGATTCTGAACATTCCCCTGAAACCTCTCCATATAACAAGGTCCCTTTACTTGTAAGGGTCTATTGGCTGCACCATGTCAGCCACAAGCCATTTGGAAGCCAATGGCAGATCCACATGGCCCCACCACAGATATTCCATCACACACCTGCCCACCACGGCTATAAGCCCACTAGTCAGCAGACTCCAACTTACTGGCATCTCTGTTCTACACCATTTTCTTGAAACCCAGTCAATCAAGGCACTATCTGGTATACTCATAATCATCAACAGGATATCCAAAGGTCCTCCAGTGCCACCTGTTCATGAAAATTTAAAAAAAAAATTTCATATTATTTATCGAGCCATTTTTCAAGCATGAAGTTGGAGGCAATGTGGGTTTCAATTCATTCAGGAACAATTAAATGTTGAGGATGCTCATTTCCATAAAAGCTATGGAGAACTCTCAGAGGCAAGTCTTCCCAAAGAGTAGCCAAAAGGTCACATGAAGCAAGGTGCATTGAGGTCTACAACGTGAGGTCCATGTGTGTTTTGACTCTCAACTATGGCTGCCAAGTCGTTCAGAATAAAATCATGTGATATCTTGGCTGAGATTCCCAGTGCTCTGCGGAAAGCAACCCTGGGCCTTGATCTCAGTTTCCAAGGGCAAATCTCATGCGTGGCCTCCTAAAATTCCAACACAATTCATGGAAATACTTCGATGACGTCAGTTCCAGAATGCAGTCTCTTAGGGTAATCACACCAGAGTTCAAGCCAAGGTGGACCCAGTCGTCTCTTCCAACCGCCACACAAATGACCACGATTCAAACCAAAACAATCCCACATGACCTCATCTTCTTCCATTTAGGCACTCATCATAACTTCTGGCTGGAAGTTTCCATGAGGTGTTCACCCCAAGACAGTGTCCAAAAAATCTCCCTTGCATCTCATTTGCCTAAAGTCAGGGTGGCCTGTACACCCTTCCTGTGAACCAGGAATGATCAAAAAGGCCTGCCATTAATACTGCTCTGCTTCTCAAATTTGAGGCCTACTGACTGTGGGTTTTAGATTCTTTATGTGAATTGGAGTCATGAGAAAATCTAAGCACCTATGGGCTAGCCTCTGCAGGGTTTGAGCAACTTATTTGACCCAAAGAATCCCTATTCTCACTTGATGGAGGTCAGGAAAGTTACAGAGCAAAGTGAGAGACTTCATCCACAAGGACTGCTCTTTGGCCATTTTGGTTTTGGATGTACACATGGAATCTTTCTTTAGATCCATCAGGTGCTGAGACTCTAAGCCACCACCTCACACAGGCTCAAGAGTCTGAATAAGACACATTCTTTTCAAAGAAATTAAGCAAAGAGCCACAGGTAATGCCCATTTATTTCCATTGCAAAACTCTTCTTTTCAGGCTTCAAAAAGGTGTGGCCTGAGGCAAAGGCCTTCCTGAAATTCAGGGCAACAGAACAATAGGTAAGCATAAGACCCAAAGCAGGGTTTCTCCACTGAGACTTTCCTGGTCCCAGTGATTTCTGAGTTTTCTGAGATGCTCGCCATTCCCTTCAGCTATCCAGTACATGGCCATGTCAAAGAACTTGGAGGTGGTACATAACTTGGACAAAAAACCATGAGCCTATTCTGGAGAGTCTCCAGAATTCAGGAAGAAAACAGAAACTTAGGAAGATATCAGGTGTAGCCCATCGATCAGGCAAGCCGCAGTCCATTCATAAATTGGGCAAAATGAATGCTGTGAAGCTTTCTACTAGACAGGACACATCCATTTATGCATTCTCTTTTCTAATGTCTACAACTATGAACACAGTGGGATACACAGACACAGAAACACTCGCCTTGTCAAGGGACTTTCTAGAAAATGTTCACTAAATCCAAACAAACCACTTTTCCTACCTATTTTCAGAACAAGGGAAAATCACAAACCTACAACCACACCCACAGAGGCACCTCCTTACCCCACGTAATTCTGAGACTATCAGGAGTGTCCTCTGACTGGTGGGGCATATTATGTTCCCTCAAAATGGCATGTCCTGTCTCAGATCTCCTCTTCTTATCCAACTCTGTGAAGTTGTCAAGAGCAAGCTGTGAGCAACTACCTTTTTTCCCAGGAAAGGCCCGTCTTCAGAACTCTCTTGGCATTTGGCCTTCCTCACATCAGTAGGTACCAAGAAAGACTGATTCTGTCCTTGGTACATCCAAACAAGTGAGAACACTGGGACTGGGAGTGGGACTGGCTCTGTGTGCCTGGCTTCCTGGATCCCAAGTTCAGAGAGTTCCATCAACAACGAAGTGAGGTGAGGTCACTTCCTTCAGGAACTGAATGAGGTCACTGCCTTGGCAACCACTTTGTCCTAACAGTTGCTTCCAAGGGTCCCTTCAGATGCAGGCTGCTCCTACTACCTGTGACAGTTTCACAAGTTAGAATAGTATATCAACCATAGGCACCAGGAAACAACTCTCCACACAGGCCTGGTTTGGTCCATCTTCTCTACATTACGAAGAGAGAGGCTGATTCAGACACAACCCTTCATCCTGACCAGGTTGTTTGCCATGGAAGATGACTTCTGCTCTCTCAGGTCCTTCATAGGTGCCTACATCTTCTCCAGGGATCATTTCTGCATAGACCTTTGAATTTCTCAGGAGGTGAAAGATCCCCTATATTCCTGTATTGTAAGACCAACTCTGTGCCTGCTCTTCTGTAAAGTTAGATTGAGGGTAGATGGTATGGTTAGGATTAATAACATGTTTGATTTGTGTTAGGAATCATTCTGCTGGATGAATAATGGTGTTGGGAACCTGAGATATTTTTAAGAATATAGAGGTGAAATATTGTAATGGTCAGGCGAGTATAGGAGGAAGAGATGACAAAGAGACTGTCTCATGCAACTACAAAGGGTTCATTGTGGGTCCAGCAAGCTGGGGCTCAGAGCTCAGTTGAATAGAGCAGAGAGCCCTGAGAACAGCTTAAGCAGAGCTTATGTACTTTTCTTGGAGAAGGCAGGGATGGAAGTTTATTGATGGGTCAGGGCGAGTAGGCCGTTTGCTTTCAACTGCATGACTGAGCACATTCTGCAGTTTGGCAGTTGGGGACAGCACATTCTGGGAACAAGATTAGCAAACAGTTCTCAAGATTTCAACAGTGTTTTGTTAAGCGTACAGAAAAACAGGAAGTGACAAGTACCTATTTCATTAACCTTTCATTCCCCACTTCTTCTTCTGGTTACTTTTAATCATAAAAGTCATCACTGATGGGTGTTACATTTTATGTCTTCTAGTGTGGTATATTGTTGTCTGATTACCATAAGTTTAACTTGTCCAATTTGAGCTTGGAGAAAGGAAACTCCATGGTTTAGCCAACAGGGTCCTACAGTTCACAATAATATGAGGATTATTAATGGACCAGCCAGGGCTGATGAAAGCATAGTTAACCAGACGGACTGTGTGAACCAAGACTCAAACCACCCTTTTTGGGCCTCTCTTTCTCGTTGACGCTCTTCAATGCGTTTTCTTTATTTACTCATAGATTCTTTTCAACTCCAGTGTGGCCGGCACAAAAACAAGATTCTTCCCTCAATGCACTACAAAGTCCCCCTTCTCTCATGCAGAGGAGGTTTTATCGCTCGCCTGTTCTGTAAAACAGATTCATAGACAGAGGT
Organism: Callospermophilus lateralis; assembly: GCF_048772815.1. Taxonomy (NCBI): domain Eukaryota; kingdom Metazoa; phylum Chordata; class Mammalia; order Rodentia; family Sciuridae; genus Callospermophilus; species Callospermophilus lateralis. Next base: position 299,928 of record NW_027514896.1, read on the forward strand.
TAAACATTCCTGTAAAGCTCTGATGGAGGTTTTATTATCTTTAAGTTTTGGTCTATTGCTGCTTCTAATTAGGGCATTGGTTGTGTCCTTTGGACTAGGGCATTGATTCCTGTGCCCACTCATGCAGCAACTCCTATTCCTAATAGGATGGCTAAAGTGAGAGATACAGGTTCCCAGCGGAACTGAGTTGCATGCCCTCCTATTTGATCTTTAAATGGACCTGCGTCATCATAGAGCACTCTGGGAAACATCTGCACCATTACATAATTAATCACATCTGTTGACTATTTCATGAAAACATAAATAATGTTTAAGTATATAGAATCTTTCTGTTATAGGGACGGACGAGGCAAAGCACATAAGATAGCACTGAAGACAGGGAAACAGTCCTATTTGGTTGCAAACGGATTTAGAGGGCATTGCTTCTGTTGTAATCAATTAATCCCCTGAACCCCAAGTTTAGGTAGTTTCATAATTTGTTCCCAACATGTAAGGGAAGGGGCTCAGAAGTTCAACGTCGGCAGAAGTTCACAAAAAGCTGTTTTTCTATCTTTTATTTTATCCTCTGTTCTGGGCAAGTTAACTTTTCAAGGACACCTGAAAGGGGGAGAGATTTTTTTCTCTTTTTTTTTTTGCCCTGCCAGCTGTTACCATGGAGCCTAGTTGGTAACTTCTTTATCTTAGAAATGTAGCCATCTCTGTGAAGCCCCCACTCAAGGCCAGAGGCCTTGTTCACATATTTTGTGAAAAACTAGTATGGGTGTGTTTAGCTCAGGAGTGCTGATTTTTTTTCGCCAGTTGCTAAGTAGACCAGGGCAACACGAAAAGAAGAAGTTTATCTACAGTGAACTCTTTTAAAGGAACTCTTTTGCTGAAAGTCCTAAAGTCAGCCATGGTGAAGACTTCTGGAGAAGGTCATTTAAGACTTTTCTGTGGGCCTGGTAGAGAGGGGGAAGACGTGGAAGGCAAGGCTGAGAGCAGTTTCATGGATCTGAGAATGAGGAAGTAGAAATGTAAAAGAATATTGGAAAAGGGGTTTGGGATTTTCCTAGCAACAAAAACTTGAGCAGTAGAACAGGTAGAGCAGAGGGGACGACGGGAGTGAGTATCCCAAAAAGCATGTGAGGTATTTTAAATTCTTAGTCACCTGTTTACAGTGATGACAAAGCAACTTTAAAGGCCATTTTAATTACATCCTGGATAGGGGTCTGAGGGATCTCCTGAGCTGGTTTGAGCTTTGGGTTAGCTGGTAAGAGGACCTTATGGGACCCAGTGCGGGCACTGACAGGAGAAGAGAGGAGTGAGTGTGTGGAGGGGTACCTCAGTACCGGATACCTCAGCAAGGGGGCAATTGTCTGAGAACTGGCAGAGGTTTTGATTTTTGATCTATTAATTGGAGGGGAGAAATCAGGTTGCTGAGGTGGGAGTGCCAGCAGAGAGTCTGGAGCAGAAGGCTGAGTTTGAGGAACTATTGGAGAAGTATAGTTCAGGATGTGAGCAAAGGAGGGAAAAAACCTCCACATAGGGGAATCTCCTTTAACCCTTTTGAGCACTTGCAGAAGTTAAAAAGGTCATGCAGAATGTGAGGATCTGGAGACCCCTCTGGGGGTCACAGGTTTTGGTTGTCTAATTGGTAATATGGCCAATTCTGTGTATTGAATTTGATGAGCAGTTTGAGTTCCACCAGGCAGTCCCTGTATGCTAACATCCCCATGACTTACAGAAGAAGTCGGCTTTCCCCCCACACAGCCGTGGCTGTTTGTGGCTTTGATAGTCTTCCAGGCAAACATAGTAATCTAGGCTAGCCAACCTGCATCTGGCTCACGTGTCCCTACATCCATAATATTTGTTTTCATTATCTATGATATGAAAGGGATTTAATGAAATTTTAGTGGGATCTGCTTTATCAGGGATATCCCAATAGGAAAAACCTATAGGCAGCTGACAAATGTTGAGATGACCAACAGGTCCCTATGTGGGCTGTAAGCGAGATAGACCATTCTTCTGGTCTATTAGGATTTGTGATCAGCCATTGCTGCTGAATTCGCTGATGAGGGTTAGAACTAGTGGTGGCCAAGGGGAGAGTCTATAGCCTTATACACATGCAAAATACACAATTTGAAAGGGTTACCAGTCATTTCCAGTTTCCAGCCAGAGTCTGGACAGGGCACAGGCTTGAGATGGAAGGCATGGATACAGGAAAGGATTCCATCTACATTTACCGCTGTAGGTGTTATAAGTAGCACGTGGTATTTCCTTTCCAGCGGGGTTCCAGGGATGACACCTGATGTCCTCTTATGTAGATGAAGTCTCTTACTTGATATCGATGTGGAGTCTCCTTGTCCCCAGGTTGGTAGGCCGTGGCCAGCTGTTTTAACAGGTATCGCTGAGTTCTTTCAAGAGCTTTAAGTGTGTCAAGCAAGGGGGTGTGGAAGGGATCCTTAGGTCTTAGAGTTGGGGTTAGGTCCCTTACTGGAGGAGGGGCAACATAGAGAATTTCACAGGGGGAGAGGTTACACAAAGAAACAGAGGGAGTATTTTTTAGATGATACAGTGCATAAGGCAGGAGTATAGTCCAATCTTTTAGCTGGTTTCTAAGCTTAATTTCATTAAGGTCTCTTTAATGGTTCTATTTATTTTTTCTACCTGTCCTGAGCTCTGGGATCTATAAGCATAATGTAACTACCAATTAATCACCAGGGTACAGGTTAACCCATGACTTACCTGGGCCATGAACACCAGTGCATTGTCAGACCCTATTACCTTAGGCAGGCCGTATCTTGGAAAAATATCCTTCAGTATCATCTTGACCACGATTTGAGCCATTTTTTTTTTTGGGGGGGGAAGGTTTCAATCCATCCTGAAAATGTATCTACAAAGACTAGGAGATATTTAAGTCCATACCTTGCTGGCTTAATTTCAGTAAAGTTCACTTCTGAAAATTTTTCTGGTCTGGTTCTTCGAAGGTGTTTTCCTGCAGGAAGCTTAAAAGGGAAAGCATTAACCAATTGATGGACCTGAGACGCTTTTGATACCCATTCAGTTATTTCCTTTCGCTGTGAGTCGGTTAGTAGAAAACTCTGTTCTTGATCTTTCAGGAATGCCTGCAATTTCTTTGAACCAAGGTGAGTGAGTTGATGTACATTTTCTACTGACATTGTTAAAGCCATGACTATAGGAGTTTTTACTGAAGGATTTAGAAATTCCACTTGGGGGCCTTCAGGGTTAAAAGTCATTATGGCCCAGAGTTTGGTGAGCAGATCTCCACCCATCAATGGGGCCGGGAACTCTGGGATTACTAGGAAGGAGTGATGGATTTTTCCTTTCCACAGGTCCATGTACCTCTTAGTTGTCCAAGCCCGATATTTACTGCCATTAGCCCCTTGAACTAGAGACCTTTTATTTGATAGAGGGCCCAATGGGGCCTTAAAGGCTGAGTATAATGCCCCTGTATCTACTTCAAAGTTTACTGGGGTCCCTTCAACTTCAAAAGTTATTTACTATAACTGTGAGTTGGTTAGTGGAGTTGGTTAGACTTCATCCACAATGAGTGCTCTTTTGGAGATGTTGGTTTTGGATGCACACAAGGGATCTTTCTTTAGATCCATCAGGTGCTGAGAATCTAAGCCACAGCCTTACACAGGGCCAAAATGCTGATTCAGACACATCCCTTTCCAAAGCAATTAAGGAAAGAATCACAGGTGATGTCCACTCATTTCCATTTGAAAACTGTTTTCTTCAGGCTTCACAAAGGGGTGGCCTAAGGCAAAGACCTTCCTGACATTCAGGCCAACATAACAATAGGCAAGCAAAAGGCCCATTGCAGGGTTTCTCCACTGAGACTTTCCTGGTAACACTGATATCTGAGTTTTCTGAGATGCTCCCATTCCATTCAGCTGTCCAGTACATGGCTTTGTCATAGATCTTGGAGGTTGTGCATATCTGGGGCAAGATGAATCCTGGGAAGCTTTCTCCTAGACAGGAAACATCCATTGATGCATTGTCTTTTCTAATTTCTACAACCACAGACACAGTGGGATACACAGAAATAGAAACAATCGCCTTGTCAAATGACTTACCAGAAACAGTTCACACCAAACCAAACAAACTGCCTTTCTTACCTATTCTCAGAACATGAGACAAAACCACAAACACACACCCACACCCAGAAAGGCACCTCCTTCCCCCAAGGAGGTCTGTGACTATACAGAGTGTTCTCTGACTGGTGGGCCATTCTATGTTTCACGGAATTGGACTATCTTGTCTCAGATCTAGTATCCTTGGCCAACTGTGTGAAGCTGACAGGAGCCAGCAGTGAGCCATTACCGGCTTTCTCAGGAAAGGCCCCTCTTCTGAGCTCTTCTGGCATTTGGCCATCTTCACATTAGTAGGCACCAAGAAAGACCGATTCTCACCTTGGTAAATCCAAACAAGTGAGACCACTGGGAGTGGGACTGGGACTGGCTCTGGGTGCCTGCCTTCCTGGATTCCAAGTTCAGAGACTTCCAAAAACAAGGAAGTGAGGTGAGGTCACTTCCTCCTGAAATGAATGAGGTCACTGACTTGGCAACCACTTTGTGCTAACAGTTTCTTCTTATGGTCCCTTGAGATGGAGGCTGCCCCTACTTCATGTGACACTTTCACAAGTTAGAATGGTATATAAACCATAGGCACCTGGGAAGAGCTCTCCACAAAGGCCTGGTTTGGTCCATCTTCTCTACATTAAAAAGAGAGAGGCTGATTCAGACACAAACCTGTATCCTGACCAGGTTGTTTGCTATGGAAGATGACTTTCACTTTCAAAAGTCCTTCATAGCTGCATACATCTTCTCCAGGGATTATTTCTGCATGTATCTTTGAGGATCTCAGCATGTGGAAGATCCCCTACATTCCTGTATTGTAAGACCAACACTTTCCCTGCTCTTCTGCAATGTTAGATTGAGGGAACAGTGTATGGTTAGGGTTAAAAACATGTTCAATTTGTGTTAGGAATAATTCTGCGGGATGATTAATGGTATTGGAAACCTGCGATATTTACAAGAATATATAGGTGAAATATAAGTATGAAAACAGGAATCCTGGTAAGATTTGAAGCTCAGAAGGGCATTGGGCCCTTGATTGGGAGACTTAGTTTTGCATTATGTTCTGCACACATGCTTCATCTGAATCGATATAAAATGGCATAGGACCTTTTTTCTTGGATGATTGAATGTCGAAGAGAACATCCAGTCAAAAAGGGACAGTAGGTAGGATTAAGAAGATAGTCAGTAGGTTTAGAAAAAAGCGTGAGTATAGGATTCGGACCAAAATATTTTTAGCAATAGGGTTTTGGTTAGAAAGTGAATGTCAATGTAAGCACATGTAAAGAATGAGTTACAATAATGAGCTGGGGAAAATATGTAGGAAAACAGATATCAATAGAGACATTACGAAATGAGACAAAGTATAAAGTGAGTAATAGGATTAGACATTTTCAACAGGCTTGAGTTTGAATATATAATCTTAGGAAAAAACAAATATGTAATCACCAATAGGATTTTCATTTGAGCACATTAGGCAACCTGGACATGGATGTTTTTAGTAATCCATGTTCAATTTCCGTTTAGGTTTGGTACAATCATAAGTGTGACGTTTGTGTTTTTTGTGTCCTGAATATTACTGTGATAAAATGTATATGTAGATCAGGTGACATGGGTATTTCTTCCACCATTTCTGGGAGCAATATGTTGAAGATGTATTAATTAGTACTGGAGTTCAATGAGGTGTATCCTGTGTCTATGAATATAGAGATAATGCATGAATAGACGATATTCTGAATAAATAATATAACTGATTACACTTTAAATAATGGATTGAATTAATATCTGAAAATATATAGGAAATCTTATATTGATAAACAATCATTCATTCCAACCGGTTATACATCTAATTTTAATATTAGGTTTATGGTTTATCATGAAGAGTGTGTGGGCTTTGTTTCAAAATTGATTATGGAAATCAAATATAATGTGTTTGGAAAGAAGTCTCATGAAAAGACCAGTTAAGAAACCTGGAGGAATACATGTGTTTTAAAGCAGTAAGTGATTGAAAGTGAAACAAATGCCTATAAATTTGTGAACTTGTGGATGAAATATATATCCTATGATGTGCATAAACTGAAGAAATAATAATGTACCAGTGTTGTAAAAAAATGAACGTCAAAATACACATTATGTCCCATACAAATCTACAGGCAATGATGTTTAAGTGGGTCAGGTACTGTAGAAATATTAGGATTTGTATGCAACATTAACTGAAGTTAGTTTTCAGTACTAGAAAACAAATATGTATTTCAGGTGGATGAATATTTCTGAGAATAATCTTGTAAAAAGTTGATTATAAATCCACATACATGAACATGAATGAATTCAGGGAGTTAATGTAAGACACATATATTTCATATTTTGAAAAATCTGGAGAGTGTGTATATATATATATACACAGACATTAAAATGTAGCAATATTTATGCCTATCGAAATTCATCATTAAATATATATCATCAACAGATGCAAAAGTATTTATTTTAGTAAACATGGATTTATGTATAATGTTTTTCAACTAGGAAGCTCACCCATAGTTTGAATTTTCAGTTCCAAAATCGTTTTGGAGGAGTGATCTCTTCTCAAAATTTGTATCTTCCTAGTAACTGTAACCTCAAAAGTATGTATGTGTGATACCAGGTAGGATTCTATATGTGCATATAAAATTACATGTGCTGAATAGGCTACAGAGAAAGGGAGACAGGAATTCACATATTTGTTTACTTTAAAACACATTGAGAACTATTTAAACAAAAAATTTACTGGATTTATAACACCAACCCTTTATCATCCAAAAGACCAGTCCAACTGTACACCATTCCTCCTCTGAACTGCTTGTATTTCTATTCTGTTTGGGTTATTTTTCTCCATCATAATGGTTTAGTAGTCAGAGTCTAGTCAGCTATTGGTTAGTGTCAGGGATTCAGTATTTCGAATAGAAAATTAGATAATGAATCCAATGTGTATGCAAATATGTGCTACACAAAATTTTTCCACTCTCATCCAGAATAATGCCTTCATATTACTTCGGCCCCAAGTAAGACACAATTAGAGGAGAACAGTTAGAAAATCTGTGAATACCTATCAGGAATGCAAAATCCTCAGGAGTTCACAACCTTGGAGGTGGTAGGGGAGTTTCCAAAAGTAAGGGACAGGGTTGATAGATCCAACCTGATCTTTCATTAAAATTGGGGGCCATCTTGCCACAAAGCCATGAAAAGATAATTTTGGCTTTACTATAAATTAGCGCAAATTCTGAACCTGCTTGGAATGCCTACCAGTGCCTTGAACTCACCCATGTCTGGATCTCTGACCAGATAGCAGCGCTCTCTAAAACTTTAATGATACCTCATAAATATTTTTCTTTCCCTGGCCAGACAACGTGTCTCTGAGGCTGTAATGGTCCTCATAAATTCTGATGTTAGGGCCAGCAAAAAAAAAAAAAAAAAAATGTAATATACCATTAGTGTGATGCTTATCAAAGTTCTCTTATCTGTAACCCCCCTTTTGTGTATCTTTCTGGGCTACATATCTGGGCTGTAGAAAAGTTGGGTTGCTGTCTTGTTCCCGCCATTTTGGGAGGGAGAGGCAGCCTGGCCGGTTGAAATAATAAGCTTGCCTTAATTTGATTTTAATTGGAGTCAGTGGTCTTTTCTTGCATTCTGGTCTTACATTTTGGAGTTCCAAAGCGAGTTCCCTGCCCGACCAGATCACAAGACCAGACTGAGGAAATTCTGAAGCTGGCCTGCCCTCTAGGGCTCCACACTGGAGAGCCACTCTAGGGGGTGTGCAACTTAAGACGTTCCAAGGCCTTGGATTGAGCCTTCAGTCCGTGGAGCACTGCAGAGAACCAAAGCACTAAAACTATTAGCAAGCTCCTGGTAGAGGAAGCCTCCATAGGTAAGTGACACCTTTATAACATCTGCTATCCAGTTAAGGGAGAGTATTTCTGATGACAGGGAGGTGGCCTGGGTAGGCTAACATATACCCCTCTCTGGGACAGTAATGAGAATGGTTCTGTCCTCTGTTCTGTTCTGTAGGGAATTGCTCTTTAAATTTAAGCTCACAAGGTTTTCTAGGTGTTCAAAAATCTAATAAAATATTATTGTCTACAAAAGGTCTAATATGCCTTTGTTCAAGGACTTTTCCTTCAACAACAAAAAAATGGTTTACAATTTTCAATACAATTGTCTAATATTTTAATAAATAAGTAAAGTAAATTTCATATGGGATTACTCATTCATGAGTAGTTTTGTTTGATATCTGATTGATTTACTAAGGTCTGTATAAGTTTGTACTAAAGTGTGTATAAGATTGTAAAATTCAGTCATGTGTTAAAGAGACAAAAATTTCTGAAAACATAAGTTTACCCATAAAACTGTGTTATTAAGTTTTATTTTTTTCTAGAGCAAACAACCATAAAAATTAAACAACTGAATAAATAAGAACTGTTATTTTAGAGAACTGTACTGCCATTTCTTTAAAAGCTAAACTTGGTTAATGTAGAAACATCAATGTAATTGTGTTGCTGTCAATGTGCTCATATCTTCCAGGTATACAAGTCTGTAAGGTAGAAACTTGAAAAGAGCATTATATCAATCTGTTGTTCTAAAGTTATATGGTAAAAAAATATATTGGGGATTTATTTACCTGTTATCAATAAGATATGTAAAGTTTTATGTTACTTTTTACATTGGGGAACCATTTAAATGTATTTTTAAGTTATTGAGAGCCTAATCTATGTAAAGGTTAAAAACTTTCAGCCTTTCTTTAATTCATGTTTTAAATCTGATATCATACGGTGTTAGCAAATGTTCATGTGACCTGACACAATTTATCTAAACTTTGTAAAATGATATTTAAAAAACAAAGATCACCTTTAGATCTAAAACACTAAAGATTCATATAGACCCCTGCCTTAACTGAAATAAGGCTGTGTGTCCCATCTTACAACATGTGAGAATGACTACGAAAGCAATAGGTCAGATTTTATTTCATTTAAAGTTATGTTCAAAAGTTTCTTTGGTTTTTGATTTGTGTCAAGATTACTAGGATTTAAACAGGGATATAGTGTATAACTCAGCCAAAAAATTTAGGGTAGCTGTTACACGAACTAAGTATTTTTACTCTTGTTAAAAATTTTTATTTTGTAATTGACTTATAAGTGATCTAAAGATTTCCTGTTAGTGTTTTACAGAAGTGTTGCTTTAAGAACACAACATGGGTTAATTTAAGATAATAAGTCATCACCTATAAGACAGAATAATACAGATCCCAATTAATTAAAAGATAAATAATTATAAAGTTATAGACATTAAATCCCAGTACTTGTAATATAAGGCTGTTAAAATTTATTTGCTGGATGTTTCAGATTAGGATTTAATTAAAGTTAAATGAAAAGGGCCAAGAAAACCAATATTTGGCTCTTGCCCTCTGAGTCAGTCTGAATCCAGGGAACAGGGGACTTCTCTAAAGAGCTTTGCAACTCTGGGCCAAATAACCTCCAGATCAGGAAAAATAATGAGACCACTGGAGAACATAAAGCCAATGAGTGCATTTGCCATGAAGAGGAGAGTTATCAGAGAAGGGAGACATTCTTATGCTTCTGAGGGAAACCACATGGTCAAGCAAGACCTGGACCCACCTAACGAAAATGGCACTATCAGAACTGAGAAGCTGCTCTCAAGTTTCCCCAGAATTGACTCCCATAAAAGCTCAGCTGACTGTGAAAAATAAATAGAAACAGAAGTCAGTTTGACTGTTTCATCTTAAACAGTTAGCAAAGACAGTTAAAACGAAAATACAGCCATTCCTGGGCATTTTAATTAATAATCATCATCATCATCATCATCATCATAATAATAATAATAATAATAAAATTTTAAGGTATACAATTTATGTTAGCCTCCCAAAATAAGTAAGACTGGAAACTAAAAGAAGGATTCTCAGACAGGAATGCCTGATAACTATAAAAAGAGACTATCAAGAGGAGCTGCTAGAGGCAGATTTTTTAGGTTAAGACCTACTTATATTCCTAACCTAAACAGGTAGTCTTCGTGTCTGCTAGTACGATTATCCAGCCCTGAGTAACAGAAGTGAAGATTTCTCTATTAGACACAAAGGTCATACTAATAAAAGGATTTTGCAAGATCAGATGACATGAAATTATTACACTGTATCTAATGGGGAAGGACAACTGTAACACTAAAATTAAAAGGTTACGTTGACAGTCCAGATAACTGGGGAAACTAAAGTCTGGTGAGGGAACCTCAATACAGCGACATGTTCCAACTGCTGCAACATTTATTCAGTACTCATGGTTTTTGTTTCTCTCAACTTTCAGGGCAGCTGAACAATAGGTAATCTAAAGGCCCAAAGCAGGGTTTCTCCACTGAGACTTTCATGGTCACACTGATATCTGAGTTTTCTGACATGGTCGCCATTCCTTTCAGCTATTCAGTACATGGCCATGTCACAGAGATTGGAGGTGGTACATACCTTGGACACAAAACCATGAGCCTATTCTACAGAGTGGCCAGAATTCAGAAAGAAAACAGGAACTTAGGAAGATAGCAGGTGTTGCCCATCGATAAGGCAAGCTGCAGTACATTCATAAATTGGGCAGGATGAATGCTGGGAAGCTTTCTACTAGACAGGACACATCCAATGATGCATCCTCTTTTCTAATATCTACAACCACGGACACAGTGGGTTACACAGACATAGAAACACTCGCCTTGTCAAATGACTTAGTAAAAGCTGTTCACTCCAAACCAAGTAAACCGCCTTTCCTACCTATTCTCAGAATATGAGACAAAACCACAAACCCACACCCACACCCACAAAGACACCTCCTTCCCCCAAGTAGGTCTGTGACTATCCGGAGTTTCTTCTGAGTGGTGGACCATGCTATGTTCACCAGAAATGGCCTGTCCTATCTCAGATCTGGTCTCTTTGGCCACCTCTCTGAAATTGTCAGAAGCGAGTGCTGAGTCACTACCTGCTTTCTCAGAAAAGGACCCTCTTCAGAGCTTTCCTGGCATTTGGCCATCCTCACATCAGTAGGTACCAAAAAAGACTGACCCTGTCCTCGGTAAATCCAAACAAGTGAGACCAATGGGACTTGGATTGGGACTGCTTTTGGGTGCCTGGCTTCCCGAATCCCAAGTTCAGAGAATTCCATCACCAAGGAAGTGAGGTGAGGTCACTTCCTTCCTGAACTGAATGAGGTCACTGCCTTGGCAACCAGTTTGTCCTAACAGTTGCTTCCAAGGGTCCCATGAGATGGAGGCTTCCCCTACTCTCTGTGACACTTTCACAAGTTAGAATGATAAATCAAACATAGGCACCCAGGAACAGCTCTCCATAATTGCCTGCTTTGGTCCATCTTCTCTACATTAAGATCAGAGAGGATGATTCAGACACAACCCTTCATCCTGACCAGGTTGCTTTCCATGGTAGATGACTTTTGCTCTTTCAGGTCCTTCATAGCTGCCTATATCTTCTCCAGGGATCATTTCTGCAAGGACCTTTGTGGTTATTAGCAGGTTAAAGATCCCCTACATTCCTGTATTTTAAGACCAACTCTGTCCCTGCTCTTCTGTAATGTAAGATTGAGGGAACAGTGTATGCTTAGGGTTAATAACAGATTCAATTTCAGTTAGGAATCATTCTACAGGATGAATAAAGGTATTGGGATCCTGCAATATTTACAACAATTTATAGGTGAAATATAATTATGAAAACAGAAATCTAAGTAAGATTTGAAGCCCAGAAGGTCATTGGGCCCTTGATTGGTATACTTAGCTTTGAATTACTTTCTGCACAGATGTCTCAGATAAATCGATATACAATGGCATAGTATCTTGTACCTGGGATGTTGGAATGTAGAAGAGAACATCCAGTCAAAAAGTGATAGAAGTTAGGATTAGGAAGATATTCGGTAGGTTTAGGAAGGAGGGAATAATAGATTTGGAACAAATGTTCTTTAGCAATAGGGTTTCGGTTAGAGGGTGAATGTAAGTGTCACCACATGTGAAGATTCAGTCACAATGATGAACTGGGGAAAATATCTAGGAAAGAAGATATCAATTGAGACATTACAAAATCAGGCAAAGTATAAAGTGAGTGACAGGATTAGACTTTTTCAAAAGGGTTGAGTTTGATTATATAATCTTTGGAAGAAACAAATATGTAGTCACCAATAGGATTTTCATTTGAGCACATTAGGCAACCTGGACATGGATGTTTTTAGTAATCCATGTTCAATTTTCGTTTAGGTTTGGTACAATCATAAATGTGACGTTTGTGTTTTTTGTGTCCTGAATATTACTGTGATAAAATGTATATGTAGATCAGGTGACATGGGTATTTCTTCCACCATTTCTGGGAGCAATATGTTGAAGATGTATTAATTAGTACTGGAGTTCTATGAGGTCTATCCTGTGTCTATGAATATAGAGATAATGCATGAATAGACGATACTGTGAATAAAAAATATAACTGATTCCACTTTAAATAATGGATTGAATTAATATCTGAAAATATATACGAAATCTTATATTGATATACATTCATTCATTTCAACCAGTTGTACATCTAATGTTAACATTAGGGTTATGGATTATCATGAAGGGTGTGTGAGTTTTGCTTCAAAAGTGGTTATGGAAATCGAAAATAAAGTGTTTGGAAAGAAGTCTCACTGAAAGACCTGTCAAGAAACCTGGAGGAATACATGTATTCTAAAACAGGAAGTGATTGAAAATGAAACAAATGCCTATAATTTGCGAACTTGTGGATGAAATATATATCCTATGATGTGCATAAACTGAAGAAATTGTAAAGTACCAGTGTTAAATAAAAATGAATGTCAAAAGTCACATCATATCCCATAGGAATCTACTTGCATTGATGTTAAACAGGATGAGTTACTGTAGAAATATTAGGATTTGTATGCACCATTCACTGAAGTTAGTTGTCAGTACTAGGAAACAATATGTATTTCGGGTTGATGAATATTTTTGAGAATAATCTTGTGAAATATTGATTATAAATCCACATACATGAGCATCAATGAATTTATAGAGTGTACAGTAAGACACATATATTTCATATTTTGAAAAATCTGGAGTGTGTGTGTTTGTGTGTGTATATGTATATATATATATACATATAACACAGAGACATTAAAAAGTAGCAATACATATGACAATCAAAATTTGTTGTGAAATATATATCATCCACATATATTTGGATATACATATAACACACAGACATTAAAAAGTAGCAATATATATGACAATCGAAATTTGTTGTGAAATATATATCATCCACAGGTCCAAATATATTTATTTTACTCAACATGATTTATGTATAATGTTGTTCAACTAGGAAATTCACGAATAGTTTGAATTTTCAGTTCCAACAGCGTTTAGTAGGAGTGATCTCTGCTAACAATTTGTATCTGCCAAATCAGCCATCTCAAAAGAATGTACATGTGATACCAGGTAGGAATCTATATGTGCATATGAAATTACATGTGCTGAATACGCTACAGAGAAAGGGAGACAGGATTTTTTTTTATTTGTTAAATTAAACACACATGGAGAACTATTTCAACAAAAAATTGACAAGTTTTACAACAGCTACACTTTATCATGCAAAAGGCAATTCCAACTGTACACCATGCCTCTTCTGAACTGCTTGCATTTCCAATCTGTTTGGGTTATTTTTCTCCATCATATTAGGATTAGTAGTCAGAGTCAAGTAGGGTTTGGGGTAGTGTCAGGGATAAAGTACATCCAAAGGAAAATTAGAAAAAGAATTCAATGAGTAGGCAAATATGTGCTACAAAAAATCCTCCCACACTCATCCAGAACAAAGCCTTGACATAACCATTACCCCAAGTATGACACAATTAGAAGAGAAGAGTTTGAAAATCCGTGATTATATATCTGGAATGGAACATGCTCAGGAGTTTACAAAGTTGGAGGTGGTAGAGGAGATTCCAAAAGCAAGGGACAGGGTAAACACGCCACAAACATGGAGCTCTGGTGGAATAAAGACTTATTGAGAAACAGCCTCTGAGTTTGGACACATGAAATATATGTTGTTGTCAGGAGCTTTAGCTTCCTTTGTAGTGAGACCATCAAAGCTGGGTCTGCATCTATGTGACCTGGAGGAAGTGGTTTCTTATTTTCCAATGACCATGAGGCAGCAGTGCTGAATTCTATCTTTTTAGGTCAACTGTGGCCATTGGGGACTAAGTGTCTCCCCCCCTGTGGACCGTGAAGTCATTTGGTCATCCTCCATTTTTCCTGGTGTTTCTTGCAGCTGCACTGGGAGTTTGGTATTTGCTTCACGAAATACAAGGAATTCAACTGGGACACAGTGCTGGAGGGAGTTCTGTCACGTGTGTTGAAACAGGGTCAGCAAGAGAATGCACCAACTAGGCTTCTATCCTATATAGCTTGCCCCCTTGACTATAGCAACCTGATTCTGAACATTGCCCTGAAACCTCTCCATATAACAAAATGCCTTTACTTATAAGGGTCTGTTGGCTGCACCATGTCAGTCACAAGCCATTTTGAAGACAATGGCAGATCCACATGGCCCCACCGCAGATGTTTTATCACACTCCTGCCCACCACTCCTCTAGGCCCACTACTCAGAAGGCACCAAGTTACTGGCATCTCTGTTCTACACCATTTTCATGGAACCCAGTCAATCAAGGCACTGTGTGGTACACTCATGATCAGAAACAGGACATCCAAAGATTCTCCAGTGCCACCTGTTGATGGGAATTTCAAAAATTTCATGGTATTTATCAGGAAACATTAAATGGTGAGGAAGCTCATTTCATAGAAAGCTGTGGAGAATTATCACAGGCAAGACTTCCCAAAGAGTGGCCAAAATGTCACATGAAGCCATGCCCATTGAGGTTTACAATGTGAGGTCCATGTGTGTTTTGCCTCTCAACTCTGGCTGTCAAGTTTTTCAGAATAAAATCATGTGATATCCTAGCTGAAATTTCTAGTGCTCTGTGGAAAGCAAACCTGGCCCTAGATCAGTTTCCAAGGGCAACTCTTATCCGTGGCCTCCTAAAATCCCAAAACAGTTCATGCCAATATTTCTCTGATGTCATTTCCTGAACTCAGTATCTAAGGAGAATCACACCAGAGTTCAAGCCAAGGTGGACCCAGTCATCTCTTCCAACTGTCACACAAATAACCAAAATTAAAACCAAAACACTCCCACATGGCCCTCATCTTCTTCCATATAGGCACTCATCATAAACTCCGGTTGGTGGTTTCCATGAGGGACACAGCTCAAGACAGTGTCAAAAATACGCTCCCTTGCCACTCATTTGCCTAAAGTCAGAGTGGCCTGGACACACTTCCGGTGAACCAGGAGTGATCAAATAGGCCTGCCATTAATACTGCTCTGCTTGTCCAATTTGAGGCCTACTGACTGTCAGGTATAAATTCTTTATGCAATTTGGAGTAATGAGAAAACCCAAGAACTTCTGCATGGCTTTGAAGAACTCATTTGACCCAAAGGATCCCTATTCTCACTTGATAGAGGTCAGGAACCTAACAGAGGAAGGCAAGAGACTTCATCCACAATGATTGATCTTTTTGCCATTGTGGATTTGGATGCACATATGGGATCTTTCTTTAGATAAATTAGGTGCTGAGAATCTAAGCCACAGCCTCACACAGGGTGAAGAGGCTGATTGAGACACATCCTTTTCCAAAGCATTTAATCAAAGAAACACAGGTGATGCCTATTCATTTCCATTTGAAAACTGTTTTCTTCAGGATTCAAAAAAGGGTGGCCTGAGGCAAAGACCTTCCTGACATTCAGGGCAACAGAACATTAGGTAAGCAAAAGGCCTAAAGCAGAGTGGCCAGAATTCAGGAAGAAAACAGGAACTTAGGAAGGTAGCAGGTGATGCACATCAATAAGGCTAGCCACACTCTATTCATTAATTGGGCAGGATGAACGCTGGAAAGCTGTCTACTAGACAGGAAACAATCATTGATGCATTCTCTTTTTTAATGTCTGCATCCACAGACACAGTGTGACACACAGATATAGAAACACTCCCCTTGTCAAATGACATTCTAGAAGCAGTCTAGTCCAAACCAAACAAACCGCCTTTCCTACCTATTCTCAGACCATGAGACATAACCACAAACACACACCCACACCCACAAAGGCACCTCCTTCCAGCAAGTAGGTATGTGACTAACTGGAGTGTCCTCTGACTGACAGACTTTCCCTGAAATGTCCTGTCCTGTCTCAGATCTGGTTTTTTGGGCAAGTCTCCAAAGTTGTCAGTAGCCAGTGCTGAGCCACTACCATCTTTTTCAGGACAGGCCCCTCTTCAGAGCTTTCATGGCATTTGCCGATCCTCACATTAGAAGGTACCAAGAATGACTGACCCTATCCTTGTTAATTCCAATCAAGTGAGCACACTGAAACTGGGACTGGGACTGGCTCTGGATGCCTGGCTTCCTGTATCCCATGTTCAGAGAGTTAAATCAACAAGAAAATGAGGTGAGGTCACTTCTTTCAGGAACTGAATGAGATCACTGCTTTGGTAACCATATGTCCTAACAGTTGCTTCCAAGAGTCCCATGCAATGGAGGCTGCCCCTATTTCCTGTGACACTTTTACAAGTTAGAATGGTATATCAACCATAGGCACCCTGTAAGAGCTCTCAACACAGGCCTGGATTGGTCCACCTTCTCTACATTGAGAAGAGAGTGCCTCATTCAGACAATCCACATCAAGTTGTTTGCCATGGATGATGACTTTTGCCCTCTCAGGTCCTTCATAGCTGAATACATCTTCTCCAGGGATCATTTCTGCATGGACCTATGAGGTTCTCAGCAGGTGGAAGATCCCCTACATTCCTGTATTTTAAGACCAACTCTGTCCCTGCTCTTTTGTAAAGTTAGATTGAGGAAACAGCGTATGGTTAGTATTAATAACATGTTCAATTTGGATTAGGAATCATTCTGCTGGATTAATAATGGTATAGGGAACCTGCGATATTTTTAAGAATATAGAGGAGAAATATACGTATGAAAACAGAAATCTAGGTACGATTTGAAGCCCAGAAGGGCATTGGGCCCTTGATGGGGATACTTAGCTTTGAATTACTTTCTGCACAGTTGTCTCAGATAAATCGACATACAATGGTATAGGACCATTTACCTTGGATGATTGAATGTAGTGAAAGAGGAAGAGTCGGCAGGATTAGGAAGGTAATCGGTATATTTTGAAAGAAGAGTGAGTATAGGATTTGGACCAAAAGTTCTTTAGAAATAGGGTTTCTTGTAGAGAATGACTGTAAATGTCAGCACATGTGAAGAGTCAGTCACAATGATGAACTGGTGAAAATATGTAGGAAAGCAGATATCAATAGAGACATTAGGAAATCAGGCAAAGTATAAAGTGAGTGATTGGATTAGACAATTTCAACTTGCTTGAGAGAATATATAATCTTAGGAAGAAACAAATATGTAATTACCAATAGGATTGACATTAGAGAGCATTAGGCAAACTGAACGTGGATGTTTTTAGTAATCCCTGCTCACTTTCCATTTAGATTTTGGTAGAAGCATAAGTGTGACCTTTGGTTTTTGTGTCCAGAATATTACTGTGATAAAATATATTTGTAGATAAGGTGACATGAGTATTTCTTCCACCAGTTCTCAGAGCAATATTTTGAAGACTTATAAATTAGCATTCGGGATACAAATAAGTTTACCCTGTATCTATGAATACAGAGATAATGCATTAATAAATCATAATGTGAATAAATAAAATAACTAGTTCCAATTTTAAATAATGGATTTAATTGATATCTGAAAATATACAGGAAATCTTATATTGATATACATACATTCATTCCAACGAGTTAAACATCTAATGGTAATATTAGGGTTATGGTTTATCAGGAAGAGTGTGTGAGTTTTGCTATTGTGGGTGAAGGAAAACGCGAGCCAGATGCAGGTTGGCTAGCCTAGATTACTATGTTTACCCGGCAGTTATCAAAGCCACAAAAGCCAAGGCTGTGTGAGGAAAAAGCCGACTTCTTCTGTGAGTCATAGGGATGTGAGCATATAGGGGCTGCCTAGAGGAACCCAAACTTTTCATCAAATTCAGTACACAGCATTGGCCATATTACCAATTAACAACCAAAACCGATGGCCCCCAGGGGGGTCTCTATAACCTCAAATTCTGTGTGACCTTTTTAACTGCGGCAAGTGCTCAATAGCGTGGAAGGAAATTCCCCTATGTGGAGGCCTTTTTCCTCCTTCACTCAAATCCTGAACTATACATCTCCAATAGATCCTCACCCTCTGCCATCTACTCCAGATGCTCTGCTGTCAATCCCACCTCAGCAACCTGATTTCTCCTCTCCAATTACTAGATCAAATACCCAAACCACCGCTGGTTCTCAGACAATTGCCCCCTTGCTGAGGTAGCAGGTACTGAGATACCCCTCTGCCCACTCACTCCTCTCTTCTCCTGTCAGTGTCCGCACCGGGTCCCAACAGGTCCTTTTACCAGCTAACCCAAAGCTCAAACAGGCAGAGGAGAGCCCTCAGACCCCTATCCAAGATGTAATGAAAATGGCCTTTAAAGTTGCTTTGTCAACACTGAAAACAGGTTACTAAGAATTTGAAGTCCCTCACAGGCTTTTTGAGATACTCACTCCCATCTTCCCCTCTGGTCTATCTGTTCTACTGCTCAACTTTTTTATGCTAGGAAAATCCCAAAGCCCTTTCCCATTATTCTTTTAAATCTCTTCTTCCTCATTCTCAGATCCACGGAGCTGCTCTCACCACCCGCCTTTCACGTCTTCCCCCTCTGTACCAGGACCACAGAAAATTCTTAACTGATCTTCTCCAGAAGTCTTCACCATGGCTGAATTTAGGACTTTTAGCAAAAGAGTCCCAATGAAGGAGTTCAATGTAGATAAACTTCCTCTTTTCTTGTTGCCCTGTTCTACGTACCATGGGCTGGAAAAATCAGCTCTGCTATGCTAGACACCCCTTTACTAGTTTTTCACAAAATATGTGAACAAGGCCTCTGGCCTTGAGCTGGGGCTTCACAGAGATGGCTACATTTCTAAGATAAAGAAGTTACCAACTGGGCTCCATGGTAATAGCTGGCAGGGAGAAAAAAAAAGAGAAGACAAAATCTCTCCCCCTCCCAAGTGTCCTTAAAAACTAAACTTGCATAGAACAGAGGAAATAAAACAGAAACAAAAACAGCTTTTTGTGAACTTCTGCAGACTGTGAACTTCTGAGCCACTTTACCTACATGTTGGGTACAAAATTCTAAAACTACCTAAACTTGGGGTTCAGCGGATTAATTGATTACAACAGAATCAATGCCCTCTAAATCCGTTTGCAACCAAATAGGATTGTTTCCCTAGCTTCGGTGCTATCTTAGGTGCCTTGCCTTGTCTGTCTCTACAAAAGTGTAATTCTATATACTTAAACATTGTTAATGGGTTCATAAAATGGTCAACAGATGTGATTAATTATGTAATGGTGCAGATGATTCCCAGAGTGCTCTATCATTAAACAGGTTCATTTAAAAATCAAATAGGGGGGCAAAAAACTCGGTTCCGCTGGGAGCTGTATTCCTCACTTTAGCCATCCTATTCGGAATAGGAGTTGCTGCAGGGGTGGGCACAGGAACCACTGCCCTAGTCCATGGGACACAACAAATAACCCAATGACAAGTACCAATAGACCAAAACTTAAAGATATTAAAAACCTCCATCACAGCTTTACAGGAATCTTTAACCTCGCTCTCTGAAGTAGTTTTACAGAACAGGCGACATTTGGACCTTCTCTTCATGAGAGAAGGGGTCTTTGTGCTGCATTGAGGGAAGAATATTGTTTTTATGCTGACGATACTGGAGTTGTAAAAGAATCTATGAGTAAATTAAAAAAAAACGCCTTGAAGAGTGTCAACGAGAGACAGAGGCCCAAAAAGGGTGGTTTGAGTCTTGGTACACACAGTCCCCGTGGGTAACTACACTTTTATCAGCCTTGGCCGGTCCTTTAATAATCTTCATATTATTGCTAACTGTAGGGCCCTGTATGCTCAACTGTGTAGTTTCTTTTCTCCAAGCTCAAATTGGACAAGTTAAACTTATGGTAATCAGACAACAATGTTTCCGACTAGCAGACATGAATTGTGACACCCCCCAATGATCACTTTTATGATTAAAAGTAACCAGAACAAGAAGTGGGGAATGAAAGGATAATAAAATAGGTACTTGTCAATTTCTGTTTTTCTGTATGCTTAACAAAACACTGTTGAAATCTTGAGAACTGTTTGCTTATCTTGTTCCCCAAATGTACTGTCCCCAATTGCCAAACTGCAGAATGTACTCCCTCACACACACATTTGCAAACAAACCGCCCACTTGCCATGACCCATCAATAAATTTCACTCCCTGCCCTCTCTAAGGAAAGTATATAAGCTCTGCTTAAGCTGTTCTCAGGGCTCTCTGCTAAATTCAAGTGAGCTCTGAGCCACAGCATGCTGGACCCCCAATAAACACTTTGCTGTTGCATGTGACAGTCTCTTGGTGGTCTCTTACTCCAACGCTCGACCAACCTTTACATTGGTACAATCATAAGTGTGACCTTTGCTTTTTATGTCCAGAATATTACTGTGATAAAATGTATACATAGGTCAGGTGACATGAGTATTTCTTCCACCATTTCAAGGAGGAATATTTTGAAGACATGTAAATTAGTATTGGGGGTATAAAGAGGTGTACCCTGTGTCTATGAATATAGAGATAATGCATGATTAGACAATATTGTGTATAAATAATATAACTGGTTCCACTTTAAATAATGGATTGAATTGATATCTGAAAATATATAAGAAATCATATATTGATATACAATCATTCATTCTAACCAGTTATACATCTAATCCTAATATTAGAATTATGGTTCATCATGTAGGGTGTGTGAGATTTGCTTCAAAAGTACTTATGGATATCAAAAATAATGTGTTTGGAAAGAAGTCTCATGAAAAGACCAGTCAAGAAACATGAAGAAATATATGTGTTCTGAAGTAGAAAGTGATTGAAAGTGAAACAAATGCCTATAAATTTGCAAACTTGTGGATGAAATCTATATCCAATGATGTGCATATACTAAAGAAATTGTAATGCACCAGTGTTGAAAAAAATTAACATCAAAATACACATCATGTTCCATAGGAGTCTACTTGCATTGATGTTAAACTTGGTCAGTTACTGAAGAAATATTAGGATTTGTATACACCATTCACTGAAGTTAGTTTTCAGTAGTAGGAAACAAATATGTATTTCAGGTGGATGAATATTTCTGAGAATAATCTTGTGAAAAGATAATCATAAATCCACATACATGAATATGAATGAATTTAGAAAATGTATAATAAGACAGATATATTTCATATTTTGAAAAATCTGGATAGTATATATATATATATATATATATATATATATATATATATATATATATATATATATACAGATATTAAAAATTAGCACTATATGCCAATTGAAATTCACCATGAAATATATATCATTCACAGATCAAAAATATTCATTTTACTGAACATGGATTTATATATAATGTTGTTCAGCTAGGAAACTCACCCATAGGTTGAAATTTCAGTTCCATCAGCATTTAGGAGGAGTGATCTCTTCTCACAATTTGTATCTGCCAAGTCAGCAACCACAAAATAGTGTACGTGTGGTACCAGGTAGGATTGTATATGTGCTTATAAAAATGCATATGCTGAATAGGCTACAGCGAAAGGGAGACAGAAATTCACATATTGGTTAACTTTAAAAACAACTGGAGAACTATTTCAACAAAAAATTGACTAGATTTATAACTCCTACCCTATACAGTGCATAAGGCAAGTCCAAATATACACCAGGCCTGTTTTGAAATGCTTGTATTTCAATATTTTGGGGGTTATTTTTCTCCATCATATTAGGATTAGTACACAGAGTCTAGTAGGGTATGGGGTAGTGTCAGGGATTCAGTATTTCAATTGGAAAATTGGAAAATGAATCCAATGTGTATGCAAACATGTGCTACACAAAAATCCTTCCACTCTCATCCAGAACAATTCCTTGACATTTCCTTCGCTCCAAGTAAGACACAATTTGAGGAGAAGAGTTATAAAATCTGTGAATATATATCTGGAATGAAAATTGCTCAGGAGTTTAGAACTTTGAAGGTGGTAGACCAGTTTCCAAAAGTAAGGGACAGTGTAAACTCCACAATCATGGAGCTCTGCTGGCCTAAAGACTTCTTCAGAAACTGCCTCTGAGGTTGGGCACTTGAAATATATGTTGTTGTCAGGAGCTTTAGCTTCCTTTGTAGTGAGACCATCAAAGCTGGGTCTGCATCTATGTGACCTGGAGGACATGGTCTCTTATATTCCAATGAACATTAGGCAGCAGTGCTGAATTCTCTCTTTGTAGATAATTGTGGCCACTGGGGGCTAAGTGTCTCCCCATGTGGAGTGTGAAGCTATTTGGTCACCTTTCACTTTTTGTGGTGTTTCTTGCCGCTGCACTGGGAGTTTGGTATTTGCTTCACGAAATTCAAAAAGTTCAACTAGGACAAACTGCTGGAGGGAGTTCTGTCACGTGTCGTGGGTCAGGGTCTACAGGAGAATACACCAATCTGGCTTCTATCCCACATAGCTTGCCCCCTTGACCATAGCAACCTGATTCTGAACATTGCCCTGAAACTTCTCCATATAACAAGATGCCTCTACATACAAGGTTCTGCTGGCTGCTCCATGTCAGTCACAACCCATTTGAAAGCCAATGGCAGATCCACATGACCGCACCACAGATTTTTTTAACACACACGTGCACAACACTTCTCTACGACCACTAATCAGCAGGCTCCAACTTACTGACATCTCTGTTCTACATCATTATCATGAAACCCTGTCAATCAAGGCAGTGTCTGGTACACTCAAATCAGCAACAGGACATTCATGGTTGTCCAGTGCCACCTGGTCATGGGAATTTCAAAAATGTCATGGTATTTATGTAGCCATTTTTCAAGGATGAATTTGGAGGCACTCTGGGTTTCAATTCATTCAGGTACCGTTAAATGGTGAGGAAGCCCATTTCAATTAATGCTCTAGAGAACTCTCACAGGCAAGGTTTCCCAAAGAGTGGCCAAAAAGTTACATGAAGCCAGGCCCATAGAAGTCTACAATGTGAGGTCCATGTTTGTTTTGACTCGCAACTATGGCTGCCAAGCCTTTCAGAATAAAATCACATGATATCATTGCTGAGATTCCCTGTGCTGTGTGGAAAGCCACCCTTGGTCTAGATCTCAGTTTCCAAGGGTGACTCCCATGTGTGGCCTCCAAAAATCTCAACACATTTCATGGCAATAATTCTCTGAGGTCAGTTCCACAACACAGTCTCTAAGGGGAATCACACCAGAGTTTAAACCCCGGTGGACCCAGTCATCTCCCAACCGCCACACAAATGACCAGAATTAAAACCAAAACACTCCCACATAGCCCTCATATTCTTCCATATATACACTCATCATAAACTGTGGCTGGATATTTCCATGAGGGGCACATCCAAAGACAGTGTTCAAAAAAAGCTCCCTTGCCCCTCATTTGCCTAAAGTCATTGTGGCCTGGACACCCTTCCTGTGAACCAGGAGTGATCAAGTAGGCCAGCTCTTAATACTGCTCTGCTTCTCCAATTTGAGGCCTACTGCCTGTCAGGTATAGACTCTTCATGTGATTTGGAGTCATGAGGAAACCCAAGCACCTCTGCATGGCTTTCAAGAACTCATTTGACACAAAGGATCCCTATTCTCACTTGATAAAGGTCAAGAAACTAAGAGAGAAAGGCAAGAAACTTCATCCACAAAAACTGAACTTTTTGCCATTTTTTTTGGATGCACACATGGGATCTTTCTTTAGATCCATCTGGTGCTGAGAATTTAAGCCACAGCCTCATACAGGGCCAAGATGCTGATTCAGACGCATCGCTTTCCAAAGCAATTAAGCAAAGAGCCACAGGTGATGCCCATTCTTTTCCATATGAAAATTAATTTCTTCACGCTTCACAAAGTGTGGCCTGAGGCAAAAACCATCCTGACATTAAGGGCAACAGTACAATAGGCAAGCAAAAGGCCCAAAGCAGGGTTTTTCCTCTGAGACTTTCCTGGTCACACTGATATCTGAGTTTTCTGAGATGCCCCCATTCCCTTCAGCTATTCAGTACATGGCCATTTCACAGAGTGTGGAAGTGGTTTATATCTTGGACACAAAACCATGAGCGTATTCTAGAGAGTTTCCAGAATTCAGGAAGACAACTGGAACTTGGGAAGATAATAGGTTTTGCCCATCTATAAGGCAAGCTGCAGTCCATTCATAAATTGGGCCGGATGAATGATGGGAGCTTTCTATTAGACAGGACACATCCATTGATGCATTGTCTTTTCTAATGTCTACAACCACGGACACAGTAGGATACACAGATATAGAAACACTTGCCTTGTCAAATGACATACAAGAAACAGTCCACTCCAAACCAAACAAACCGACTTTCCTATCTATTCTCAGAACATGAGACAAAACCGCATACTCACACCCATACTCAAACGGCACCTCCTTCTCCCAAGTAGGTGTGTGAATATATGGAGTGTCCTCTGACTGGTGGGCCATACTCTGTTCCACCGAAATGCCCTGTAGGGTCTCAGATCTTGTCTCCTTTTCCAACTCTGTGAAGTTGCCAGGAGCCATTGGTGAGCAACTATCTGCTTTCCCTGGAAAGGCCCCTCTTCAGAGCTCTCCTGGCATTTGGCCATCCTCACATCAGTAGGTACCAAGAAAGACTGACCCTATCTTTGGTAAATCCAAACAAGTGAGCCCAATGTGACTGAGACTGGGACTGGCTCTGGATGCCTTGCTTCCTGGATCCCAAGTTCAGAGATTTCAAACACCAAGGAAGTTAGGTAGGTCAATTCCTTCAGAAACTGAAAGAGGTCACTGCCTTGACAACCACTTTGTGCTAACAGTTGTTTCATAGGGTCCCATGAAATGGAGGCTCCCCTACTTCCTGTGACACTTTCAAAAGTAAGAATGGTATTTCAACCATAGGCACCTGGGAACAGCTCTCCACACAGGCCTGGTTTGGTCCATCTTCTCTATATTAAGAAGAAAGCAGCTGTTTCAGACACATCCCTTCGTCCTGACCAGGGTTTTTGCCATGGAAGATGATTTTTGCTCTCTTAGGTCCTCCATAGCTGCCTACATCTTATCCAGGGATCATTTCTGCATGGACCTTTGAGGTTCTCAGCAGGTGGAAGATCCCCTACATTCTTGTATTGTAAGACCAACTCTGTACCTGCTCTTCTGTAAAGTGAGATTGAGCGAACAGTGTATGGTTAGGGTTAATAACAGGTTCGATTTGGGTTAGGAATCCTTCTGCGAGATGAATAATGGTATTGGAACCAACAGAAATCTAGGTAAGATTTGAAGCCCAGTAAGGCATTAGGCGCTCGAGTGGGATACTTAGTTTTGAATTATATTCTGCTCAGACGTCTCAGATGAATCGATATACAATGGCATAGGACCTTGTATCTTCGATGATTGAATGTTGAAGAGAACATCCAGTCAAAAAGGGATAGTAAGTAGGATTAGGATGATAGTTGGTAGGTTTAGAAACAAGAGTGAGTATAGGAGTGGGACCAAAATTTCTTTAGCAATAGGCTTTTGCGAAGAGATTGAATATAAATGTCAGCACATGTGAAGAGTCAATCACAATAATGAACTGGGATAACATCCTCACTCCATGGGTGCATCCTCTGCCAAGTGGAGGGGCCCATGGGGGACGAACCCTTATGGCAAGGGCAGAAGATAGTTGGTCAGAGCTGTTACTCATACTTTTATATAAGAAAGAGAGATCTGTGGGGATGTAAACTTAAGAAATAAGCCTGTGAGAAGAGTAGAACATCCTTTTAAATGTTGGCAGCACGGTCTTCCATCTCCAGACGATGATGGACCTGTATGGGTTTAGAGGCCAAAATATTAATCTGTTCTTTAATAAATTGTACCAGCCTGTTTATAATGCAGGGTCCTATGGACCCAATTATAAGTAAACCCAACAAAGGGCCTAATAGGGGAAGAAGGTAGGGTAGAAATCCATAAAGCCCAGTCCAGAGGGGATTTTCAAATAGTTCGCGTCATCTCTTTCTAGATCTTATTGAAGGTGCTTAATTTTAGTGCATACTATGCCTGATTTATTGGCATAAAAGCAGCATCATTGCCCTAAGCCCAAGCAAATACCTCCCTGGTTATCTGTCAGCAAATCTAAGCCTCGTCTTTTTGAAGGAACACTTCTGCCTGGGAGTCGATTTGGTCCTGCAGATCTTTAATGGTTCCTGATAGAGTTTGTACATCATTTATAAGTTGTTGAGACAGGCGATGGTAAGAGTGTATAGCTGTGCCTAAGCCAGTGTACCTGTGCCCACAGCAGCTGTTATTCCAAAGCTGGCAATGAGTGGTAAGGCCTGTATTGCCCGCCTGTGTCTTTTGACTAAGGTGTCTAGGCTAGGAATGGGTAGAGGTTCGTCTCCTGGGACTATAGTTATATCAGGGAGTAATAAGGCAAGAACAGAGCCACCGGTCCAATTCGCTGGAAGCCTGGGGAAGGCCAAGTTTCCTCCACCCATTAAAACTCTGCCATTGGGAGGACAAAGAGTTGGGGTGGGTGAGGAATAATTTTGTATGTTGAGCAATTTTCAAAGAAAGTAACTCCAACATCAATATCAAAGGTGTTATTCTGCATCGCGCCTAAAACACATAATGTAATAGTGCCTATAAGTTGTACTTAAAAAGGAAATCCGGGTTGGCATGTATTATCATTGTCTATGATAGAATTAATAGGAACTGCCATAGTCATAATTGCCCCTGTTGTCATGCAGAGCCAGCAATCACCAGCAAGGGTGTGGTTGGAATTATTAAGCAAGTAGAAGGTAGTTTCCAAAATATCTAATGTATTGGTATCTAAACCTGGGAGCTGAGATTTAGGCAACATTAAGGGATGATATGTGAGCTCAGGGATTTGGGGTTTCAAAAGTTTGATTATGTGAGGATGTTTGACAGCATCAGTGGTTCTTCCACCATCAGTGACCCCTGTAGGGGCCTTAATGGGCCAGCAGGAGGGTTTACCGACAGGGCCTTGGCAACCAGCTTACTGTAGCTTGGTGTATTTGCCTTCTACTCCCTGGTCAAATAGAACGGAGGTATAATGAATAGTGGTCCCCCCTGCTGCATGAGTTTTAGATTGGGAGGCTTCAAAAAATTGTTCTCCCTGCTTGTTAACACAAATTGAGGGCGACACATAACAAGAGTCATGCCTCGCCTGGGTATGCGAACAGGTTGCAGAAGAATTTTGGAGAGCTTTACTTGTACTAGGGGGAATAAACTTTGGCTTGTTAACACATACCCATTTAGGCTGATGAACTCCTCCAAGTTTATGGTCAACCTCGGCATGGAGGTAAGCCACCTTAGTCACGCAGTCAGCAGTCTCGGTCCAACTAGTGGGAGCCTGAGTCCAAGATCATCACTTGCATTCACAGGGGGGCCCAAAAACTTACACCATGATGTTGGAACGTGGAGGGCCAAGGCCTCCATGTACAAACCTGTTAATCAGAAGTGCCTAAATCAGGATCCTCACACAGATTGTTGGCTGCATCTGAAAAAGAACAAAATTTGTCCTCAGGGGGAGGCCCTCCATCCCTGTGTTGAGGTAAGTCATTAACCTGTTTAACCAGGCATTCTGGTAACCATCTTGGGGCTGATTGCTCTTTGTCCAAAAGACAAGCTGAGCCTCGTCCCCAGATGAGAACAGGATCTTGACCTTTCCATTTATTTGTAAGGGAATTGCACCACATAAGAAGTGGGCGAACAGAATTGGACAAGGGATGCCAGTTTCTGTCTGCGGCCGAATGGCCTTCACTGTCTAGGGTAAGAAAAATAAGGGGCAAGTAAGGCATGGTTAAGGCGATGCCTGGGAGTGGTAAATACAAGGGCGGAAGCCTTATGGAGGGTTATCCAAGTCTATAAGGTAAGGTGGGCACGTTCCACAACGCCTTGGCCCTGAGGCTTGTATGGAATTCCAGTAGTATGACGAATTTGCAAGGTAGCACAAAACTATTTAAACTTGGCACAGGTATATGCAGGATAATTATCTGTTTTAATATGTATTGGTTTACCCATTATGGAAAAGGCTGAAATAAGAGGAGAAAGAACATATTTGGTAGCCTCTCCTGAATGTGGTGATGCAAAAATAAAGTCGCTGAAGGTATCTATAGAAACGTGTATATATTTGGTAATTTCAAATTCAGGAAAATGAGTAACATCCATTTTCCAAAACTGATTGGGCAGTAATTCTCGGGGGTTAACTCTCATGTGTTGAATGGGGAGGGAGACAGTGCAACCTGGGCATGCTTTTACTATTTCTCGTGCCTGTTGCATGGTAATTTTACAAAGTAATTGAAGGCTCTTGGAATTTAGATGGTGAAGATTGTGTAACTCTGTGGCCTTTTGAATGGAGCCCACAAAAATTGGAAAGATGGAACGAGTTGCTGCATCAGCTTGGGCATTACCTTGTGTTAGAGGCCTGGGATGATCAGAGTGTGCCCTGATGTGTTCTAAGAAAAATGGGTGTTGTCTGGCCTGAATTAGCTGCTGAAGCTGATGAAAAAGAAAGGCCACATTGGAAGAAGCCTTAATGGTGGGGGAAATGTCCAGCAGGGGCACAGAATGAGCAATGTAGGCACTGTCTGTATAAATATTAACAGGATTATCAAAAAATATTATAAAAACTTGTGTTATGGCAAACAATTCCACAACCTGTGCTGACTGATAGATAGTATCAAAGATGGTAGGCTGGTTATTGACAACAAAGAGCGCTCAGCCATTACTGGAACCGTCTGTAAAGACATTAAGGGCTTGAGGAATGGGAGCCTTTTGAGTAATTTTGGGAAAAATAAATGGATGTAACTGGACAAAATGTAAAAGGGGTTCATTGGGGAGGTGGTTATCAATTGTCCCCCAAAAGCCTGATAGGGCAATACCCCATTCATCCCGTGTCTGTATTAAAAATTTGGTTTGGTCCTTCATATATGGAATTAAATTATTATGAGGTTCTTTGAAAAAATGTTGTCGAGAATCAAATGACCTTTAATAATATTAGAAGCTACCTGAGCAAGATTAACAGTAATAACCTTGGAGGATGTGGTGGGTAAATGGACCCAAAGCAAGGGGCAGCCTTTATTTTTTAAATGTGGATCTCGCTGCCAAATTATTCCTGTGGGTGTATGAGGAGTTTGTTAAATAACCAGAACCAGAGGAAGGTTATAAGAAATTTGTGTAACAAACTGTTGGGCAATGGCTTCTGTGACTTGGTTTAATGCCTGTAATGCCTCGTGTGTAAGCTTTTGAGAGGAGGAGGGGTGGGAATCACCTCTCAAAATATAATTAAGGGACAAAAGTACACAAGTTGGTAATTTTAAATATGTTCTTAGCCATTTAATATCCCCCAGTAATTTTTGAAAATCATTAAGAGTGTGAAGATGGTCCACACGTAGTTGTATTTTAGGAATTTGAATCTGATTATCTTGAAGTTTAAGGCCCAAATAGGTATAACAGTCCTGTGTTTGAACCTTATCAGAAGCTATCTGTAGTCCCAAGGTAGTGAGGGTTTTGTAAAGGTCCAGGTAACAATTATTAACGTCATGGATATTAGGTGCAGCAATTGACAAATCATCCTATTAATGTAAAATATGAATTTGTGAACATTGCTCTCTCACAGGGTCTACTGCTTGAGCAACGTATTTTGGGCTAAGACTAGGGCTGTTGGCCATACCTTGGGGAAGAACCTTCCATTGAAATCTCTGCATAAGGCCCTGAAAATTAATGTGAGGGAGACTAAAGGCAAAATAGGGTCTATCCTCAGGATGTAAAGCAATGGTAAAAAAGCAATCTTTTAAGTCAACAACCATTTTACAATAGTTTTTGGGAATAGCCACTGGTGTGGGAATGCCTGGCTGTAGTGCTCCCATCAGGCATATAACTTTATTAATGACACACAAATCTTGAAAAAGGCGCCACTTGCCTGATTTTTTCTTGATAACAAAAATAGAATTATTCTATGGTGAGCTTGATGGCTCTACATAGCCAGCTGCCACCTGTTCCTGCACTAACATGGAGGCAGCCTCCAATTTTTCTTGGGTAAGGGGCCACTGATCCACCGACACAGGAGTCTGAGTCTCCCAAATAATTTTATCTGCATGGGGTACAGGAGAGTCAGGGACCAACACTAAAAATCCAAATACCCAAGTCTATATGTATTTGTTTTTTGTAAGGGTTGTATAGGCTCAACCAGTCCTTGTCTCAGTCTCCCCATGCCTGTACCAGGGACAAAATTCATATGAAGCATTTGATGAGTCACCATGGAATTGGGACTGGAAAGAATAACTTACATTTGACTCAAAATATCTCGGACGTATAGGTTAAGATGAAGGTCAGGAACAAAGAAAGGAGTGACAGTTCCCATATTACCCTCTGTATCAGTCCAGCTAAGAGCCCTAGAGCTGACCAGAGGATTTTTTGACTGTCCTATCCCTTTAAGGTCTGTCAAGGATGGGGTGAGGCGCCAACCTGTTGGCCAGTATTTTTGAGAAATAATTGTGGCATCAGCTCCAGTATCAAGAATTCCTTGGAATTCCTTTCCTTCAATAAGTAAGATAAGGGTGGGTCTATTGTGAGAAATGGGCTGAACCCAATATACATCAGAGGAGCCCAAGGAGGTAGTCCCCCTCGGTAGGTTTGAGTGGTGGAAGTGCCTCCTGAATCCAAGGGAAGGAGTATTAATTGTGCAAGTCTTGTTCCTGCTGAGATGGCCGCAACTCCATTAATAGCTGTGGCCAGTATTTTTATTTCTCCAGTGAAATCATTATCTTTAATGCCAGGGAAGACCTGAACACCTTGTAAGGTAGTAGAGGCTCTTTCAAGAATAAGGGCACACATACGAGATGGAGTGGGACCCATAATTCCAGTGGGTATTATCTGGGGCCCTTGCATTGAGTCTAATATTGTATCGGTGGCGGCAAAAATGTCCAATCCTGCGCTGCCTGTGGTGGCTAATTGGAATGAGGCAATTGTGGAGAAGGATTTTGAGATAGGCTGCTGAGGGCATTTGTCTTAGATCTACACTCACTGGCCCAGTGATGACCTTTACCTCATCTAGGGCAAAGGGTAGCTGGGGGCAGTTTAGCCTCAGTTTGAAAAGACACTATTCTTAGGCTTTGTTTGCCTGTCGGACACTCACGTGCAAAATGGCCAGGTTGTTTACAAGTAAAGCAACTACGTGAGCCAAGATTGTGAAAGGCCTTGGTAAAGGCGGCACCGAGGGTGAGACCCATGGCAAGGGCTACACCCAACGCTGCACAGAGTCCAATAAAGTCAGAAAGTTTCACTTTTTTCTTATGTGGTCGAAGAACATCCTGACATGCCAGGTTGGCATTTTCAAAGGCAAGATGTTTTACAAAGGTGCTTTCGCTTTCGCTTGGTCCAAGCAAGAATCCCGCAGCTAGGTTAAGCCGGGGAACAAAGTCGCTATAAGGCTTGTCGGGCCCTTGTCGAATTTTTGCCAGGGAAGTCGTAGCAGAGGCCTTTTGAGGGAGGCGTCTCCAAGCATGTAAGCCAGCCATCTGAATCTGTGTCAAAAGTCCAGCAGGGAAACGTGCCAGTTAAGTTTTAGTGTCAAAAGGCGCATTGCCCACTAGCTTAACATAAGTCCAGGAATTAGAGGAGAGCTTAGTTAAATTTTTCTGAGCAGTTTCCTGACAGTGCTCTTTGAAATCTGCATTCCATAACAGGAAGTCTGTGGCATTGAGGGTAGCTTGGTCTAAAAATTTCCAATCATTGGGAGTAAGACATTTTGTCATGTAGCTTTCTAATAAAGCCTACGTGTAGGGTGCAATGGGTCCATAGTGAGCACAAGACTTTTTAAGTTTTTTCAAGAAAACGCAGGCTTAATGTTTTGTAGACACTCTGGGTTCCTTCCTGCCTAGGGATGAAGTCCTCATCCTCTGAGTCCTGATCTCCTTGATCCATTTCCCCCGCTTCCTCCTCTTGATCCTCGTCTAAGTCTTTGACATCAACCTGGGCAGGCTTAACTATCTAACTGAGGGTGACTGAAAAGTGAGAACAGTCCAATGGAGCGGCTTAGCCTTTGTATTAGACCACTTTGGGCCAGCTTGTGTTGACTCCATGCCTAAGGCTAATGAATAAAGCTCAGAGTCAAGGGATCTTAATTCTTTTTAAACTTGGATCTCTTCCAGTCTATGTTGGAGAGACTCTCCCAAGGGAGCCAGGTTAGGCAAGGGAATTGGGAAAAAAATATCTGGTGGGGGGATTTGGCCCCTGAAGGGCCAGAGCACAAAAAGCAGGAGAGATATAGGAGGGAGGTGGATGTGTAAGTCCTATAGGCTGTGGCTGGGTCCTAAGCAGTGGCAGGTCTTCTGTATCATAGGGAGTTGCTTCCTTCTCCAAGTTAGCCTTCTCCCCAGGGGTCAATGTGTCTCCAGGATTTAAAACTGGATAAAGGCGGTTGGTAACCATTGGAGCCCTATTCATTAGGGTGGTATTTTGAGGGGGACCAGGAAGGTTTCCAGGGTCCTGGGGAGACTGAGAATGGTCTATGTCTATACTAACTGATGGGCATGCGAGGGGGGACGAGAGGTCTTTTGCATAGTCTCTTTCCTAATCCTGAAAAGTTTTAAGGTACCATTGTCAAAGGGTGAACTTTTAAGAAATTCATTAATTTATTTCCAGTAAGAAAAGGTGGGAACAGGCAATTTTTCTGTCCAAAGGATTCATAATAATCTTTTAAACAGTTTCCTACTCTAAGCCATCTTTTACCATTAATGGTCCCTTCAAGGTGAAATCATAGACACAATTCCCCTATGTATGAAAAGAAAAATTTTAAGTCCTTTTTCTTAACACGTGCCCCCCATGTCTTGAAGGAATCCATGAGGCCCGACAAATACAAATCATGTGACAAAACTGCTTGACCCATGGTGGGTCACTCCCCGTGCGTCATCCCCACTCTCCTCCTGGATCTGTCTCTCGGTGGTGTCTGCTGAGGCAATTGTGAGCTCCGCTTGACCAAGTTTTCCAGGAGGACGGGGTTCCCTATGACTCAAAGGCTCGAGCCCCAGTCAGTGGGCGCCAGATGTCCCGGCTGGCAGGACACATCAACGTGGGCAGCGAACCAAGATAGGGAGGAATGAAGGGACAAGAGACACGAGAGATGACAGGAAGACAGGAGTTCTGATCAACCTTCAAAATACATTGTTCACACAGGGGATTTTATATGCTGGAGATGGGAAAGCTCTCTTATTGGCAGTTCCTGGATGTCTACACAAGGTGAGATAACCTCAGGATATTTCAGGAAGACAGATGGCCACAGGATGTCTCAGGGACACAGATGGCTAATTGATGTCTCCAAGAGATGATGTCTCCCTGGGTGTTGTTTCTTATAAGTGTCAGGCTATTCTTTGAAGGAGAATTCCTTCTACCCCTGACAGTCAGGGATTCAGTATTTCCAATGGAAAACTGAAAAAAGAATGCAATGTGTATGCAAATATGTGCTACCCCAAAATCTTCCCACTTTCATTCAGAACAATGCCTTGACATTACCTTCACCCCAAGTAAGACACAATTAGAGAAGATTTGAAAATCTGTGAATACACATCTGGAATGGTACATGCTCAGGAGTTCACAAACTTGAAGGTGGTAGAGGAGTTTCCAAAAGCAAAGAACAGGGTAATAACTCCACAAACATGGAGCTCTGCCGGCATAAAGATTTCTTGAGAAACTGCTTCTGAGGTTGGGCACTTGAAATATATGTTGTTTTCAGGAGCTTTAGCTTCCTTTGTATTGAGACCATCAAATCTGGGTCTGCATCTATGTGACCTGGAGGACATGGTTTCATATTTTTCAATGGATATGAGGCAGTAGTGCTGAATTCTCTCTTTGTAGGTAAACTGTTGCCAATGGGGGCTAAGTGTCTCCCAGTGTGGACTGTGAAGACATTTAATCATCCTCCACTTTTGTGGTGTTTCTTTTAGCTGCACTGGGAGTTTGGTATTTGCTTCTCGAAATGCAAGGAGTTCAACTGGGACACAGTGCTCGAGGGAGTTCTGTCATGTGTGGTGGGTAAGGGTCTGCAAGAGAATGCACCAACCAGGCTTCTATCCCACATAGCTTGCCCCCTTGACCATAGCAATCTGATTCTAAACATTGCACTGATACCTCTCCATATAACAAGATGCCTTTACATACAAGGATCTAGAGGCTACACTATGTCAGTCACAAACTATTTGGAAGCCAATGCAAATCCAAATGACCCCACCACAGATGTTTTAACACACACCTGCACTCCACTGCTCTAGGCCGACTACTCATCAGGTTCCAAATTACTGGCATCTCTCTTCTACACCATTTTCATGAACACCAGTCAATCAAGGCACTGTCTGATACACTCATGATCATCAATAGGACATACAAAGTTTCTCCAGTGCGACCTGGTCATGGGAATTCAAAAATTTAATGGTATTTATCTAGCCATTTTTAAACGATGACATTGGAGGCACTGTGGGATTCAATTCACTCAGGAACCATTAAATGGAGAAAAAGCTCATTTCAATGAAAGCTCTAGAAAACGTTAACAGGCAAGGCTTCCCAAAGACAGGCCAAAAGGTCACATAAAGCCAGGTCCATTGAGGTCTACAATGTGAGGTCCATGTGTGTTTTGACTTGCAACAATGGCTGCCACGTCTTTAAGAATAAAATCATGTAATATCATTCCTGAGATTCCCAGTGCTCTGTGGAAAGCCACCCTGGGCATAGATCTCAGTTTCCAAGGGCGAATCTCATGCGTGGCCTCCTAAAATCCCAACACAATACACAGCAATACTTCTTGGAGGTCAGTTCCAGAACTCAGTCTCTAGGGGAATCACACCAGTGTTCAAGCCCAGGTGGATCCAGTCAACTCTTCCAACCACGACTTAAATAAAAACAATTAAAACCAAAACACTCCAACATGGCCCTCATCTTCTCCCATATAGACACTCATAATAACCTCTGGCTGGAGTTTTCCATGAGGGTCGCAGGCCAAGACAATGTCCAAAATAATCTCCCTTGCACCTCATTTGCCTAAATTCAGGGTGGCGTGGACACCCTTCCTGTTAACCAGAAGTGATCAAATAGGCCTGACCTTAATACTGTTCCATTTCTCCAATTTGAGGCCTTCTGACTGTGGGGTTTAGATTCTTTATGTGAATTGGAGTCATGAGAAAACCAAGGTCCTCTGCAGAGATTTGAAGAACTCACTTGACCCAAAGGATCCCTATTCTCAATTGATGGATTTTAGGAACCTAAAAGGGGTAGGCAATAGAATTCATTAACAATGACTAAACTTTTTGCCATTTTGGTTTTGGATGCTCACATGGGATCTTTCTTTAGATCCATCAGGTGCTGAAAATCTAAGCCACAGCCTCACACAGGGCCAAGAGCCTGATCCAGACACATCCCTTTCCAAAGCAATTAAGCAAAGAGCCACAGGTGATGCCCATTAATTTCCATTTCAAAACTGTTTTCTTCAGGCTTCACAAAGGGGTGGCCTGAGGCAAAGTCTTTCCTGACATTCAGGGCAAAAGAACAATAGGTAAGCAAAAGGCCCAAAGCAGGTTTATACACTGAGATTTTCCTGGTCACACGGATATCTGAGTTTTTTGATATGCTGGCCATTCCCTTCAGCTATCCAGTACATGGTCATGTAACAGACCTTGGAGTTGGTACATACCTTGGACAGAAAACCATGAGTGTATTCTGGAGAGTGGCCAGAATTCAGGAAGAAAACAGGGACTTATGTAGGTAGTAGGTGTTGCCCATCCATAAGGCAAGGCACACTCCATTCATAAATTGGGCAGGATGAATGCTGGGAAGCTTTCTACTAGACAGGACACATCCATTGTTGCATTCTCTTTTCTAATGTCTACAACCAGGGACACAGTGGGATACACAGACATAGAAACACTCACCTTGTAAAAGAATCTACTAGAAACAGTTCACTCCAAACCAAACAAACCACCTCTCTGATCTGGTTTCTTTGGCTAACTCTGTGAAGTTGTCAGGAACAAAGTGTTGAGCCACTACCTGCTTTCTCAGGAAATGTCCCTCTTCAGAACTCTCCTGGCATTTGGCTATCCTCACAGCAGTAGTTACCGAGAAAGACTGACTCTGTCCTTGGAAAATCCAAACAAGTGAGCCCACTGGGACTGGGATTTGGACTGCCTCTTGGTGCCTGGCTTCTTGGATACCAAGTTCAGAGAGTTCAATCACCAAGGAAATGAGGCATGTCACTTTCTTTGGAACTGAATGAGGCCACTGCCTTGGAAACCACATTGTCCTAAGAGTTGCTTCCAAGGGTCCCATGAGATGGAGGCTTCCCCTACTTTCTGTGACACTTTCACAAGTTAGAATGATATATCATCCATAGGCACCCAGGAACAGCTCTCCACACAGGCTGGTTTGATCCATCTTCTCTACAATAAGAAGAGAAAAGCTGATTAAGACACATTGCTTCATCCTGACCAGGTTGCTTGCCATGGAATATGACTTTTGCTCTCTCAGGTCCTTCGTACCTGCCTACAACTTCTCTGGGTATCATTTCTGTATGGACCTTTGAGGTTCTCAGCAGGTGGAAGGTCCCGTACTTTCCTGTATTCTAAGAACAACTCTGTCCCTGCTTTTCAGTAAAATGAGATTGAGGGAAGAGTGTATATTTAGGGTTAATAACAGGTTCAATTTGGGTTAGGAAATATTCTCTGTGATGAATT
This sequence comes from Callospermophilus lateralis, assembly GCF_048772815.1. Lineage (NCBI taxonomy): Eukaryota > Metazoa > Chordata > Mammalia > Rodentia > Sciuridae > Callospermophilus > Callospermophilus lateralis. The sequence continues at coordinate 337,028 of NW_027514896.1, forward strand.
ATGTTATTGGGAACCTGCGATATTTACAAAAATATAGAGGTGAAATATAATAATGAAAACAGAAATCTAGGTATGATTTGAAGGCCAGAAGGGCATTGGGCCCTTGATTGGGATACTTTGCTTTGAATTATGTTCTGCACAGATGTCTCAGAAAATTTGATATACAATGGCATAGGACCTGTACCTTGGAAGATTGAATGTAGAAGAGAACATCCACTCAAAAAAGGATAGTCATTAGGATTTGAAAGATAGTCGGTACGTTTAGGAAGAAGAGTGAGTATATGATTTGGACCAAAAGTTCTTTAGCAATAGGGTTTCTTATTTTCCAATAAACATGAGGAAGCAGTGCAGAATCCTCTCTTTGTAGGTCAACTGTGACCACTGGAGACTAAGTGTCTCCCCGTGTGGACTGTGAAGCCATTTGTTCCTCCTCAACTTTTTGTGGTATTTTTGCTGCAGCACTGGGAGTTTGGTATTTGCGTCACAAAATACAAGGAGCTCAACTGGGACACAGTGCTGGAGGGAGTTCTGTCACGAGTGGCGGGTCAGAGTCTGCGAGAGAATGCACCAACCAGGCTCTATCCCTCATATCTTGTCCCATTGCCGCCTTGTCCATATCAACCTCATTCTGAACATTGCCCTGAAACCTCTCCATATAACAAGATGCCTTTACATATAAGGGTCTGCTGGCTGCACCATGTCAGTCAAAAGCCATTTGGAATCCAATGGTTGATCCTCATGGCCCTACCACTGATGTTCTTTCACACACCTGCCCACCACTCCTCTAGGCCCACTACTCAGCAGGCTCCAACATACTGGAATCTCTGTTCTACACCATTTTCATGAAACCCAGTAATTCAAGGCACTGTCTGGTACCCTCATGATCAGCAACAGGACATACAAAGCTTCTCGAATGAATTTCCAAAATTTTATGGTATTTTTCTAGCCATTTTTCAAGGATGAAGTTGGAGGCACTGTTGGTTTCAATTCATTCAGAAAACATTAAATGTTGAGGAAGCTCATTTCAGTGAATGCTCTGTAGAACTCTCACAGGCAAGTCTTCCCAAAGAGTGGCCAAATGGACACATGAAGCCAGGCCCATTGAGGTCTACAATGTGAGGTACGTGTGTGTTTTGACTCTCAACTATGGTACCGAAGTCTTTCAGAATAAAATCATGTGATATCCTGGCTGAGATTCCCAGTGATCAGAGGAAAGCCACCCTGGGCCTAGATCTCAGTTTCCAAGGGCGACTCTCATGCGTGGCCTCCTAAAATCCCAACAAAATTCATGGCAATACTTCTCTGAGGTCAGTTCCAAAACCCAGTCTCTAAGGGGAATCCCACCAGAGTTCAAGCCCTGGTGGACCCAGTCATTTCTTCCAACCGCCTCACAAATGACCAAAATTAAAACCAAAACTCTCCCACATGGCCCTCATCTTCTTCCATATAGTCACTCATCGTAACCTTTGCCAGGAGTTTTCCATGAGGGGCACAGCCAAAGACAGTGTCCAAAATTAACTCCCTTGCCCCTCATTTGCCAATATTCAAGGTGGCCTGGACACCCTTCCTGTGAACCACGAGTGATCAAATAAGCCTGCCGTTAATTCTGCTCTATTACTCCAATTTGAGGCCTACTGACTTTTAGGTATAGATTATTTATGTGATTTGGAGTCATGAGAAAACACAAGAACCTCTGCGGGACTTTGAAGAACTCATTTGACCCAAAGAATCCCTAATACGTTAATCCCTAATACTCGTTAATACGGCACTGCTTCTCCAATTTGAGGCCTATTGACTGTGGGGTTTAGATTCTTTATGTGAATTGGAGTCATGAGAAAAACCAAGCACCTATGGGCTAGCCTCTGCAGGGTTTTGAGGAACTCATTTCACCCAAATGATCACTAGTCTCACTTGATGAAGGTCAGGAACCTTACAGAGGTAGGCAAGAGACTTCATTCACAATGACTGCTCTTTTGGCAATTTTTGTTTTAGATGCACACATTGGATCTTTTTTTTAGATCCTTCAGGTGCTGAGAATCTAAGACATAACCTCACACAGGGCCAAAAATCTGATTCAGACACATCCCTTTCCAAAGAAATTAAGTACAGAGCCACAGGTGATGCCCTTTCATTTCCATTTGAAAACTATTTTCTTCATGCTTCACAAAGGTTTGGCATGAAGAAAAGACCTTCCTCACATTCAGGGCAACAGAACAATTGGTAAGCACAGAGCTTGGAGGTGGTACAAATCATGGAAACAAAATCGTGAGCCTATTCTGAGAGTGATCAGTTTTCAGGAAGAAAACAGGAACTTAGGAAGATAGTAGATGTTGCCCATCCATAAGTCAAGCCGCAGTCCATTCATACACTGGACAAGATAAATCCTGGAATGCTTTCTACTAGACAGGACACATCCATTGATGCATTCTCTTTTCTAATGTCTACAACCACGGACACAGTGGATGCACAGAAAAAGAAACACTCGCCTTGCGAAACGTCTTACCAGAAACAGTTCACTCCAAACCAAACAAACCACCTTTCCTAACTATTCTTAGAACATGAGACAAAACCTCAAACCCACACCCAAACCCACAAAGGCACCTCCTTTCCCCAAGTAGGTCTGTAACTATCGGGAGTGTCCTCTGAATGGTGGGCCATACTATGTTCCGCTGAAATGGCCTGTCCTGTGTCAGATCTGGTCTCCTTGGCCAACTCTGTGAAGTTTTCATGAGCCAGCGGTGATCCACTACCTGGTTTCTCAGGAAAGGCCCATCTTCAGAGCTTTCCTGACATTTGGCCATCCTCACATCAGTAGGTACCAAGAAAGACTGACTCTGTCCTTGGTAAATCCAAACAAGTGAGAACACTGAGACTGGGACTGGGACTGGCTCTTGGTGCCTGGCTTCCCGGATCTGAGACTTCCATCACCAAAGAAGTAAGGTGAGGTTACTTCCTTCAATATCTTAATGAGGTCACTGCTTTGGCAACCACTTTGTCCTAACAGTTCCTTCCAATGATCCTATGATGGAGGTTGCCCCTACTTCCTGTGATACTTTCACAAGTTAGAATGGTATATCAACCATAGGCATCCGGGAACAGCTTACCACACAGGACTGGTTTGGTCCATCTTCTCTACATTAAGAAGAGAGAGGCTTATTCAGAAGCTACCCTTCATCCTTACCAGGTTGTTTCCCATGGAAGGTGACCTTTGCTCTCTCAGGTACTTCATAGCTGCCTGCATCTTTCCCTGGGATCAAATCTGCATGGACCTTTGAGGTTCTCAGCAGGTGGAAGATCCCCTACATTCCTGTATTTTAAGATGAACTCTGTCCCTGCACTTTTGTAAAGTTAGATTGACGGATCAGTGTATGGTTAGGGTTAATACCTTGTTCGATTTGGGTTATAAATCATTCTGCAGGATGATTACTGCTATTGGTAACCTGCAATATTTATAAGATTATAGAGGTGAAATATAAGTACAAAAACAGAAATCTATGTAAGATTTGTAGCACAGAAGGGCATTAGGTCCTTGATTTGGATACTTAGCTTTGAATTACATTCTGCAGACATGTCTCAGATAATGCGATATACAATTGCAAAGGACCTTGTACTTTGGATGATTGATTGTAGAAGAGAACATTTACTCAAATTGGGAGAGTCAGTAGGAATAGGAAAATAGTCTGTAGGTTTAGGAAGAAGAGTGAGTATAAAATTTGGAACAAATGTTCTTTAGCAATAGGGTTTCGGTTATAGAGTGAATGTAAATGTAAGCACATGTGAAGACTCAGTCACAATGATGAACTGGAGAAAATATAGGAAAAAAGATATCAATAGAGACATTACAAAATCAGGCAATTATAATGTGAGTGATAGGATTAGACATTTTCAACATGGTTAAGATTGAATGCATAATCTTAGGAAGAAAAAAATATGTAGTTACCAATAGGAATAACATTTGAAAGCATTAGGCAACCTGGACATGGATGTTTTTAGTAATCCATGTTCACTTTCCATTTAGGCTTTGGTACAATCATAAGTGTGACCTTTGCATTTTCTGCCCAGAAAATTATTGTGATAAAATGTATCTGTGGATCATGTGATATGAGTATTTCTTTCACCATTTCTGGGAGCAATATTTGAAGACATATAAATTAGTATTGGGGGTACAAAGTGGTGTACCATGTGTCAATGAATATAGAGATAATGGATGAATAGAATATACTGTGAATAAATAATCTAACTGGTTCCACTTTAAATAATGGATTGAATTGATATCTGAAAATATATAAGATATCATATATTGACATACAATCATTCATTCCAACCAGTTATATATCTAATGGTAATCTTAGGGTTATTGTTTATCATGAAGTGTGTGTGAGTTTTGCTTCAAAAGTGATTATGGAAATCGAAAATAATGTGTTTGGAAAGAAGTCTCATGAAAAGACCAGTCAAGAAATATGGAGGAATACATGAGTTGTGAAGCAGGAAGTGATTGAAAGTGAAACAAATGCCTATAAATTTGCTAAATTGTGGATGAAATATATATCCAATGATGTGCATAAACTGATGAAATAGTAGTGTACCAGTGTTGAATACAAATGAACGGCAAAATAAATATCATGTCCCATAGGAATCGACTTGCATTGATGTTAAACTGAGTCAGTTACTGTAGAAATATTAGGATTCGCGTGCATCATTCACTGAATTTAGTTTTCTTTTTTTAAAACTTTTTATTAATGGTTGTTCAAAACATTACATAGTATTGTGGTGAGCATCACAGGTTTGGGGGCCTGGCTTGAGGAAAAAAAAGAGAAGGCCCTAGACACTCAGGATTGGAGATCCGCCCATTCTGGGATAAAGAGTTGCTGCACAGTGATTGCTTCCCACCTATTGAGAGGAGAAGCTTGGCACAATGCACACAGCTCCACCTACTGGAAGAGAAGTTAATTGAACTCTATTACTGCATGTATTATCATTATTTTTTTTTTATTTTCTTCTTTTTCTTTCATTTTCATTTTTTTGTTGTTGTTCTTTAACTTTTTTATTTTTTAAAATTTTTAAAATTTATTATTTTATGATTCTTTTAAATTTTAATTTTCATTTTTATAATTATCATTATTATTTCTAAAAAAATTTATTTCTTTCTTTATTTTCTATTTTTTTTTCTGTTGTTTTTTCATTTCTTTTCAATTTTCTTATTCTCCCTTCCTTGAATTCTATCTGCCTACTCTCATTCTCTTTAGTGACTTCTTCCCATCCCTACTACTATCTTTCCTCCCAAGCTTCAAATAAATTTATAAGAGTAAGCAGTAACTCAGCAGTCAAACAGAACAAGAAGTAACATTAGCAGCATAAAAAAGCAAGGATGAAAATGTGTACAAACAATGAAGGACAACCTAAATAATCAGGAGGACCTAGAATCATCAGGAAAATGGTCATATAAAGAACTCAAGGAATACCTTAGACAGATGGAATGGAACCTTAAAGAGGATACGAGACAGCAATTCCAAACAGTGAAAGAACACATTGAAAATGAATTACATAAACAGATAAAAGAAGAAGTTAAGCGTCTTTATCAGGAGATAGAGATTATAAAAGAAATCAAACAATAATTCTAGAAATGAAGGAAACGATAAACCAAATTAAAAACTCAATTGAGAGTATCACTAACAGAGTGGAGCAAGTAGAAGCCAGAACGTCAAATAATGAAGAAAAAATATATCATCTTGAAAGGAGTCTAGCCAACTCCGAAAAACTGGTAAAAAATCATGAGAAAAACATCCAAGAGATATGAGATAACATAAAAAAACAAACTTATGAGTCATCTGGATAGAGGAAGGTACAGAGATTCAAACCAAGGGAATGAGTAACCTGCTGAATGAAATGATTTTAGAAAACTTTCCAGAAATAAAAAAGGAAACGGATATACAAATTGTAGATGCATACAGGACACCGAGCACACAAAATCACAGTAGACCAATGCCAAGACACATTGTTACGAAAATATCCAATAAACAGACCAAAGAGAAATTATTAAAAGGTACATGAGAAAGGAGGCAGATGACATTCAGGGGTAAACCAATAAGGTTAACAACAGATTTTTCATCACAGACGCTGAAAGCGAGAAGATCCTGGAACAATGTATTTCAAATACTGAAAGACAATGGATGCCAACCAATAATTCTGTATCCAGCAAAATTAAGCTTCAGGTACGACAACAAAATAAAAATATTTCATAATTAACAAAAGCTAAAAGAATTTGCAGCCAGAAAACCAGCATTGCAAAGTGTCTTGAGCAAAACATTACACAAGGAAGAAATGAAAAACAACAACCAAAACTATCACTGGGAAGTGCCTCAGTAATAACAGAGGGCGGGGGAAAAGCTAATCATGGAAAAACAAACTAAATTAAAAAAAATATATAATCAAAATGGCTGGCAGTACAAACCATATATAAATAGTAACTCTAAACCTTAATGGTTGAACTCTCCAATAAAGCGAGATAGGCTGGTAACTTGGATTATAAAAACAAATCCAACAATATGTTGCCTCCAGGAGACACATCTGATTGGAAAAGACATACACAGGCTGAAGGTGAAAGGTTGGGAAAAAATATACCATGCACACGTTCCTCGTAAGCAACCAGGGGTGGCCATCCTCACATAGAATAAAATCGACTTCAAGACTAAGTATTTCAAAAGGGATAAGTATGGATATTATATAACTTTAAAAGGAATCATTCATCAGCAAGACATAAAAATTATCAATATTTATGAACCAAATAATGGTGCTGCGACCTTCATAAAACAAATTCTCCTCAAGTTCTGGAATCAAATAGACAACAACACAATAATTATCGGTGACTTCAACACAGCTCTCTCACCATTGGACAGATATTTCAAACAAAAGTTGAATTAAAAAAAATATAGAATTCAATATCACAATCAATAACCTAGACTTAACTGAAATATATAGAATATACCAACCATCATCAAATGGATATACTTTTTTTCAGCAGCACATGGATCCTTCTCAAAAATAGACCATATATTATGCCATAGGGCAACCCTCAGTAAATATAAAGGGGTGGAGATAATACCATGCATTTTTTCTGACTATAATGGAATGAAACTGTAAATCAATGATAAAAGAAGGAAGAAAAAGTCCTACATCAGATGGAAAATGAACGATATGTTACGGAATGATCAATGGGTTGCAGAAGACATAAAGGTGGAAATCAAAAAATTCTTAGAGATAAACGAAAACACAGACACAACATATCGGAATCTACGGGACACAATGAAAGCAGTTTTAAGAGGGAAATTCATCGCCTGGTGGTCATTCCTCAAAAAAAAAAAAAAGGAAAAACCAACAAATAAATGAGTCACAACACACGTTACAGAACTCTCTCCAGCACTCTGTCCCAGTTGAACTCCTTGTATTTTGTGAAGCAAAAACCATATTCCCAGTGCAGCAGCAAGAAGCACCACAAAATGTGAAGGATGACCAAATGTCTTCACAGTCCCCACCAGGAGACACTTGGCTTCCTGTGGCCACAGTTTACCTACAAAGAGAGAATTCAGCACTGCTGCCTCAGGTTCATTGGAATATAAGAAACCATGTCTTCCAGGTCACATAGATGCAGACCCAGATTTGATGGTCTCACTACAAAGGAAGCTAAAGCTCATGACAACAACATATATTTCAAGTGCCCAACCTCAGAGGCAGTTTCCCAAGAAGTCATAGGCCAGCAGAGCTCCATGTTGGTGGAGTGTTTACCCTGTCCCTTACTTTTGGAAGCTCCTCTACCACCTCCAAGGTTGTGAACTCCCGAGCATATTCCATTCAGATACATAATCACAGATTTTCACACTTTTCTCCTCTTATTGTGTCTTACTTGGGGCGAAGGTAATATCATGGCACTTCTCTGGATGTGAGTGGGAAGATTTTTGTGTAGCACATGTTTACATACACATTGGAGTCATTTTCCAATTTTCCATTTGAAATACTGAATCCCTGACATTAACCCCTACCCTACTGGACTCTGACTAATAATCTTAATATGATGGTGAGAAATAACCCAAAAAGAATAGAAATACAAGCAGTTCAGAGGAGGCATGGTGTGTAGTTGGAATTGCCTTTTGCATTATATAGTGTAGGAGTTATAAATCTAGTCAATTTTTTGTTGAAATAACTCTACATGTGTTTTTAAAGTTAACAAATATGTGAATTCCTGTCTCCCTTTCTCTGTAGCCTATATGGTGCATGTATTTTTTATATGCACATAGAAAATCCTATCTGGTATCACACGTATATACTTGTGAGGTGGCTGAATTGGCAGATACAAATTGTGAGAAGAGATCACTTCTCCTAAACGCTGTTGGAAGTGAAAATTCAACCTATGGGTGAGGTTCCAAGTTGAATAACATTATACATAAATCCATGTTCAGTAAATGAATATTTTTGCATCTGTGGATTATATATATTTCATGATGAATTTCGATTGGCATATATATTGCTACTTTTTTTCTTTTATTGGTTGTTCAAAACATTACAAATCTCTTCACATATCATATTTCATACATTAGATTCAAGTGGGTTATGAACTCCCATTTTTACCCCAAATACAGATTGCACAATCACATCGGTTACACATCCACATTTTTACATAATGCCCTATTAGTTACTTTTGTATCCTGCTACCTTTCCAATACTCTACTATCCCCCCTCCTCTCCCCTCCCATCTTCTCTCACTACTCCATCTACTCTAATTCATTTCTCTCCTTGTTTATTTTCCCATTCCCCTCACAACCTCTTACAGGTAATTTTGTGTAACAATGAGGGTCTCCTTCCATTACCATGCAATTTCCCTTTTCTCTCCCTTTCCCTCCCACCTCATATCTTTGTTTAATGTTAATCTTTTCTTCCTGCTCTTCCTCCCTGCTCTGTTCTTAGTTGCAATCCTTATATCAAAGAAGACATTTGGTATTTGTTTTTTAGGATTGACTAGTGTCACTAAGCATAATCTGCTCTAGTACCATCCATTTTCCTGCAAATTCCATGATTTTGTCATTTTTTAGTGCTGCGTAATACTCCAGGGTGTATAGAAGCCACATTTTTTTTTTATCCATTCATCTACTGAAGGACAACTGTGTTGGTTCCACAGTGTAGCAATTGTGAATTGTGCTGCTATGAACATCGATGTGGCAGTATCCCTGTAGTACACTCTTTTAAGGTCTTAAGGGAATAGTCCAAAAAGGGCAATAGCTGGGTCAAATTGTTGTTCCATTCCCAGCCTTCCCCGGAATCTCCATACTGCTTTCCAAATTGGCCGCACCAGTTTGCGGGAACATCTCTCCACACAGGCCTGGTTTGGTCCTTCTTCTCTACATTAAGAAGAGAAAGGCTTATTCAGACACAACCCTTCATCCTTAAAAGGTTGTTTCCCATGGAAGATGACTTTTGCTCTCTCAGGTCCTTCATTGCTGCCTACATCTTCTTCAGGGATCAAATCTACATGGAACCTCAAAGGTTCTCAGCAGGTGGAAGATACCCTAAATTCCTGTATTGTAAGATGAACTCTGTACCTGCTCTTCTGTAAAGTTAAATTGAGGGAACAGTGTATGGTTAGGGTTAATAACATGTTCGATTTGGGTTAGTAATCATTCTGCTGGATGAATAATGGTATTGGAAAACTGCCATATTTACAAGAATATACAGCTGAAATATAAGTATGAAAACAGAAATCTAGGTAAGATTTGAAGTCCACAAGGGCATTAGGCCCTTGTTTGGGATACTTAGCTTTGAATTACGTTCTGCAAAATTGTCTCAGATAAATCGATAATCCATGGCATAGGACCTTGGACCTTGGATGATTGATTGTAGAAGAGAACATCCACTCAAAATAGGATAGTCGGTAGGTTTAGGAAGAAGAGTGAGTATAAAATTTGGACCAAATGTTCTTTAGCAATAGGGTTTTGGTTATAGAGTGAATGTAAATATCAGCACATGTGAAGAGTCAGTCACAATGACGAACTGGAAAAAATATAAGAAAGAAGATATCAATAGAGACAATACAAAATCAGGCAATTATAATGTGAGTGATAGGATTAGACATTTTCAACAGGATTGAGATTGAATACATAATCTTAGGAAGAAAAAAATAGGTAGTCACCAATAGGAATGATATTTGAAAGCATTAGGCAACCTGGACATGGATGTTTTTAGTAATCCATGTTCACTTTCCATTTAGGATTTGGTACAATCATAAGTGTGACCTTTGCATTTGTGCCCAGAAAATTATTGTGATAAAATATATATGTAGATCATGTGACATGATTATTTCTTCCACTATTACTGGGAGCAATATTTGAAGACATATAAATTAGTATTGGGGGTACAAAGTGGTGTACCCTGAGTCTATGAATATAGAGATAATGCATGAATAGAACTTACTGTGAATAAATAATATAACTGGTTCCTCTTTAAATAATAGATTGAATTGATATCTGAAAATATATTAGAAATCATAAATTGACATAAAATCAGTCATTCCAACCAGATATGTATCTAATGGTAATCTTAGGGTTATTGTTTATCATGAAGTGTGTGTGAGTTTTGCTTCAAAAGTGATAATGGAAATGGAAAATATTGTGTTTTGTAAGAAGTCTCATGAAAAGACCAGTCAAAAAATATGGAGGAATACATGTGTTCTGAAGCAGGAAGTGATTGAAAGTGAAACAAATGCCTATAAATTTGCTAAATTGTGGATGAAATATACATCCTATAATGTGCATAAACTGATGAAATAGTAGTGTACCAGTTTTGAATAAAAATGAATGTCAAAATGTACGTCATGTCCCATAGGAATCTACTTGCATTGATGTTAAACTGGGTCAGTTACTGTAGAAATATTAGGATTCGCGTGCATCATTCACCGAAGTGAGTTTTCTTTTTTTTTTAATTTTTATTTATGATTCTTCAAAATATTACATAGTTCTTGATGTATCATATTTCACACTTTGATTCAAGTGGGTTATGAACTCCTATTTTTACCCTGTATACAGATTGCAGAATCAAATCAGTTACACATCCATTGATTCACATATTGCCTTACTACTGTATGTTGTATTCTTCTGCCTTTCCTATCCTCTACTATCCCCCCTCCCATGCCCTCTCCTCCCCTCTTCTCTCTCTGATCCCACTACTCTAATAAATTTTCCCCCTTGTATTATTTTTCCCTTTCCCCTCACTTCCTCTTGTATGTAATTTTTTATAACCCCGAGGGTCTCCTTCCATTTCCATGCAATTTCCCTTCTCTCTCACTTTCCCTCCCACCTCACATCCCTGTTAAATGTTAATTTTCTTCTCATGCTTTTCGTCCCTTCTCTGTTCTTAGTTACTCTCCTTATATTAAAGAAGACATTTGGCATTTGTTTGCTAGGGTTTGGCTAGCTTCACTTAGCATAATCTCCTCTAATGCCATCCATTTCCCTGCAAATTCTATGATTTTGTCATTTTTTAATGCAGAGTAATACTCCGTTGTGAATAAATGCCACTTTTTTTTTATCCATTCATCTATTGAAGGGCATCTAGGTTGGTTCCACCGTCTTGCTATTGTGAATTGTGGTGCTATGAACATCGATGTAGCAGTTTTCCTGTAGCATGCTCTTTTTAGGTCTTTAGGGAATAGAATGAGAAAGGGAATAGCTGGGTCAAATGGTGGTTCCATTCCCAGCTTTCCAAGAAATCTCCATACTGCTTTGCAAATTGGCTACACCAATTTGCAGTCCCACCAGTAATGTACAAGTGTACCTCTTTCCCCACATCCTCCCCAGCACTTGTGTTTGTTTGGCTTCATAAATGCTGCCAATCTTACTGGAGTGAGATGGTATCTTAGGGTGGTTTTGATTTGCATTTCTCTGATTGCTGGAGATGGTGAGTATTTTTTCATGTACTTGTTGATTGATTGTATGTCCTCCTCTGAGAAGTGTCTGTTCAGATCCTTAGCCCATTTGTTGATTGGGTTATTTGTTATCTTATTGTCTAATTTTTTGTGTTCTTTGTATATTCTTGATATTAGGGCTCTATCTGAAGTGTGAGGAATAAAGATTTGTTTCAGGATGTAGGCTCCCTATTTACCTCTCTTATTGTTTCTCTTGCTGCGAAAAACCTTTTTAGTTTGAGTAAGTCCCATTTGTTGATTCTAGTTATTAACTCTTGTGCTATGGGTGTCCTTTTGAGGAATTTGGAGCCCAACACCACAGTATGTAGATCGTAGCCAATTTTTCTTCTATCAGATGCCATGTCTCTGATTTGATATAAAGCTCCTTGATCCATTTTGATATAACTTTTGTCCATGGCTAGAGAAAGGGATTCATTTTCATTTTGTTACATATGGATTTCCAGTTTTCCCAGCACCATTTGTTGAAGATGCTATCCTTCCTCCATTGCATGCTTTTAGCTCCTTTATCAAATATAAGACAGTTGTAGCTTTTTGGATTAGTCTCTGTGTCCTCCATTTTGTACCATTGGTCCACCTGCCTGTTTTGGTACCAGTACCATGCTGTTTTTTTTTTTTTTACTATTGCTCTGTAATATAGTTTGAAATCTCTTATCGCTATACCGCCTGATTCACACTTCCTGCTTAGAAATGCTTTTGCTATTCTGGGTCTTTTATTTTTCCATATGAATTTCATGATTGCTTTCTCTATTTCTACAAGAAATGCCCTTGGGATTTTGATTGGCATTGCGTTAAACCTATAGAGAACTTTTGGTAATATCACCATTTTGATGATGTTAGTTCTGCCTATGCATAAACAGGGTATATTTTCCATCTTCTAAGATCTTATTCTACTTCTCTTTTTAGGGTTCTGTAGTTTGCATTGTATTAATCTTTCACCTCTTTTGTTAGGTTGATTACCAAGATTTTTTTTTTTTTGAGGATATGTGAATGGAGTGTTTTTCCTCATTTCTGTTTCAGAAGTTTTGTCGCTGATATACAGAAATGCTTTTGATTTATGCATGTTGATTTTATATGCTGCCACATTGCTGAATTCATTTATTAGTTCTAGTAGTTTTTTTTGTAGACCCTTTTGGGTTTTCTATATAAAGAATAATGTCATCTGCAAATAGTGATATTTTAAGTTCTTCTTTTTCTATTTTTATGCCTTTAATTTCTTTCGTCTGTCTAATTACTCTGGCCAGTTTCGAAAACTATATTGAATAGAAGTGGTGATAGAGGACATCCCTGTCTTGTTCCAGATTTTAGAGGGAATGCCTTCAATTTTTCTCCATTCAGAATGATACTAGCCTGAGGGTTAGCATAGATAGCTTTTACAGTGTCGAGGTAAGTTCCTGTTATCCCTGGTTTTTCTAATGTTTTGAACATAAAGGGATGCTCTACTTTGTCGAATGATTTTTCTGCATCTATCTAGATGATCATATGGTTCTTATCTTTAAGTATATTTATGTTGTGAATAACATTTATTGATTTCTGTATATTGAACCGTCCTTGCATCTCAGGGATGAATCCTACCTGATCATGATGCACAATTTTTTTGATGTGACTTTGTATCCAATTCGCCAGAATTTAATTGAGGTTTTTTGCATCTAGGTTCATCAGAGATATTGGTCTGTAGTTTTCTTTCTTTGAGGTGTCTTTGTCTGGTTTTGAAATCAGAGTGTTCTTGGCCTCATAGAATGAATTTGGCATAGCTCCCTCTTTTTCTATTTCCTGAAGTATCTTGAAAATTATTGGTATTAATTCTTTTTTAAAGGTCTTGTAAAACTCCGCTGTATACCCATCTGAACCTGGACTTTTATTGGTTGGTAGTCTTTTGATTGCTTCTTCTATTTTATCCATTGATATTGGTCTGTTTAAATTGTGTGTATCCTCCTGACTCAGTTTGTGCAAATCATATGACTTAAGAAATTTATCAATGTCTTCACTATTTTCTATTTTATTGGAATATAGGTTTTCAAAATAATTTCTAATTGTCTTCTTTAATTCTGTAGCATCTGTTGTTATATTGCCTTTTCGATCCCATATGTCAGTAATTTCAGTTCCCTCTTCTTCGCTTAAATCCAAAACACTCCCACATGACACTCATCTTCTTCCCTATAGACACTCATCATACCCTGTGGCTGGAGGTTTCTATGAGAGGCAAGGCCAAGAAAGTGTCCAAAATAAGCTCACTTGCCCCTCATTTGCCTAAAATCATGGTGGCCTGGGTACTCTTCCTTTGAACCAGGAGTGATCAAATATTCCTGCTGGTAAAGTGTTCCACTTTTCCAATTTGAGGCCTACTAGCTGTCAGGTATAGATTCTTTATGTGATTTGGAGTCATGAGAAAACCCAAGCACCTATGGGATAGCCTCTGCAGGGATTTGAAGAACGCATTTGACCCAAAGGATCCCTATTCTCACTTGATGTAGGTCAGGAACCCAACCTAAGAAGGCAAAAAAATTTATCCACAATGACTGCTCTTTTGGCCATTTTGGTTTGGAAGCACATGGGATTTTTATTTAGATCTATCAGGTGCTGAGAATTTAAGCCACAACCTCACACAAGGACAAGAGGCTGATTCAAGCACATCCCATTCCAAAGCAATTAAGCAAAGAGCCACAGGTGATGCCCATTCATTTCCATATGAAAACAGTTTTCTTAAGGCTTCACAAAGGGGTGGCCTGAGTTAAAGACCTTCTTGACATTCAGGGTAATAGAAACATAAGTAAGCAAAAGGCCCAAAGCAGGGTTTCTCCACTAAGACTTTCCTGGTCACACTGATATCTGAGTTTTCTGAGATTCTCCCATTCCCTTCAGCTATCAGTACATGGCCATGTCACAGAGCCTTGTGGTGGTACATATGTTGGACACAAAACCATGAGCCTATTCAGGAGAGTGCCAGAATTCACGAAGAAACAGGAACTTAGAAAGATAGTAGGTATTGCCCATCCATAGGCAAGCCACTCTCCATTCTTAAATTGGGCAGGATGAACGCTGGGACACTTTATATTAGACAGGACACAACCATTGATGCATTCGCTTTTCAAAGGTCTACAACCACGGATACAGTGGGATACACAAACAAAGAAACACTCGCCATGTCAAATGACTTATTAAAAACAGTCCACTCCAAACCAAACAAACTGCCTTTCCTACCTATTCTCATAACATGAGACAAAACCAAACTCACATGCACACCCACAAAGGCACCTCCTTTACCGAAGTAGGTCTGTGACTATCCAGAGTGTCCTCAGACTGATTGGCCATACTATGTTCCCACGAAATGGCCTGTCCTGTCTCAGATCTGGTCTTCATTACCAACTCTGTAAAGTTGTCAGGAGCCATCAGGGAGTCACTACCTGCTTTCTCAGGAAGGCCCCTCTTCAGAGCTTTCCTGGCATTTAACCATTCACAGATCAGTATTTACCAAGAAAGACTGACTCTGTCTTTGGTAAATCCAAACAAGTGAACCCAATGGGACTGGAACTGGGACTGGCTCTGGGTGCTTGGCTTCCTGGATCCCGAGTTCAGCAAATTGCATCAATAAAGAAGTGAGGTAGGTCAATTCCTTCAGGAACTGAATGAGGTCACTGCCTTGGTAACCACTTTGTTCTAACAGATGCTTCGAAGGTTCCCATTAGATGGAGGTTACCCCTACATCCTGTGACACATTCAGAAGTTAGAATTGTATATCGACCATAGGCACCCGGGAACTGCTCTCCACACAGGCTGTGGTGAGCCGTTTCTGCAGATTATGGTCGCCATTGCAAGATGGCGCTGGCTCCACTGTGGTCTGTAATAAACAACTCCTTGTTTGGGAGAGTTGGTGCATGGTTTCTCAGCACCCTGTGAGAAAGTTCCACGTGGCAGCTTCGCATTGGGGCTTGGGATGCTTTATTAAGGCCTGGAGGGGCATCCGACGGGGAATTAGAAGAAATATCAAGGGCCTGAATAAACTGCTGAAAGAAGATTCCTGAGTTGCGTCTTCCTTGCGGGCAAGGGGTCGTGACAAGTGGTGCTGAAAACCTGGGAACCAGAACTTTCAGCAGTCAGGGGTGGTGCACCAATTAGTCCCAGGTAAGTAGGACCCACGGTCAAAGCAGAGATCAGTCCTAGATAAGTAGGACCCGCTATCAAAGTGGAGATCAGTCCTAGGTAAGTGGGACCCGCGGTCAAAGTGGAGATTAGTCCCAGATTAATTGGGACCCGCGGTCAAAGCGGAGATTAGTCCCAGATTAATTGGGACCCGCAGTCAAAGCGGAGATTAGTCCTAGGTAATTAGGACCCGCTATCAAAGCGGCAGCTCCTCTGTAAAGCCAGAGAGAGCATTAAATCTTATTGCAGCTGCACTGTGTACTTTCGCTCTTACTTTCACTTTTGTTTGTTGTGTGTCCTTTGTTGTGTCATGGGTGCCGTATCTTCAAGTCCGCTTCTCCTGCCCTAGATAACCTGTTACGTTCCAAGGGCCTAAAAGTGAAACGTAGTACTTTACAGAGATTTTTACAGAAGACAGATATTGTTGCCCCGTGGTTCGCATTTTCTGGCAGCCTCACTATACCTAGCTGGGATAAGTTAGGCACAGATCTTGACTTTGCTTCTGAGCAGGGCATATTAGAGGGTGGGGTGATACCCCTTTGGAAGATGATCCGTAGTTGCCTCGCAGATGGCAGATGTCAGGAAGCACTTACTAAAGGACAAGAAGTTTTAGAGCAATTACATGAAGAAAGATCAGAAATGGCAGGCAGTGTGGTATTTCAGGAGGGTGGGAGTGTGCGAAGCGAGAAACAGGGGAGGAAACAATTATCTCCGGCAGGCAGTGACGTATTTCAGGAGGATGGCAGTGTGCGGAGAGAGAAACAGGGGAGGAGGCGATTGTCTCTGGCACGGAGTGAAATATTTCAGGAGGAAGGGAATGTGCAGAGCGAGAAACGGGGGAGGAGGCAATTGTCTCTGGCATGGAGTGAAATATTTCAGGAGGAAGGGAATGTGCAGAGCGAGAAACGGGGGAGGAAACGCTTGTATCCATATCTCAGTACACTGCGCACACTCCCATGCAAAAGTGGGTCAGAAGAGGAGGAGGATGAGAAGGAGGAGCTCGGGAGACTGTCTCGGCAGCTAGGGAGTTTAACTATGGGAGAAGGGAACAAAAATAAACAGGAGCTCAAGAAAAATGATCCTCCGGACCCACCGCCGTACGGTGAGGGTGTTTCGAGGAGAGCTTTCCATGCCCAAGCATGGAGGGCTGTTAACGCTGAGATGGGTCTTGCTTATCCAGTTTTCCAGGATGACAATAGGGGAAGATTCCATGAGCCTTTAGATTTCAAAATTGTGAAGACCCTGGCAGAGTCTGTGCGCACTATGGGGTGGATGCCGCCTTCACATTAACTCAGGTGGAGAGTCTGTCTAGATACTGTATGACTCCCTCTGATTGGGCTAGCCTTGTTCGGGCTTGTGTTTCTCCAGGCAAATATTTGGACTGGAGAGCCTTTGTGCTAGAGGGCACTGTAGAGCAGGCTGCCCAAAACTATGCAGCGGGACACCCCCATTGGGACAAGGAAATGCTTTTGGGACAAGGCAGATTTGCTAATCAACAAACAGGATACCCCCCTGAGGTATATGAACAGATCAATAACATTTGTATCCGTGCATGGAAATCACTCCCAAATAGAGGAGAAGTGTCTGGCAATTTAACAAAAATCATGCAAGGCCCCACAGAACCTTTCTCGGACTTTGTTGCTAGGATGGTGGATGCCGCAGGAAAAATCTTTGGTGACCCTGATAGAGCAATGCCCTTGATTAAACAACTTGTTTGTGAGCAATGCACCAAAGAATGTAAAGCAGCAATCGCTCCTTATAAAAACAAGGGCATAGAAGCTTGGATGAAAGTGTGTAGAGAGCTTGGAGGACCTTTAACTAATGCAGGTCTTGCAGCTGCTGTCCTTCGGATCGCAAAAGGGGGCGGTCCTGGTGCCGGAACATGCTTCCATTGTGGTCAATCCAGCCATTTCAAACGTGACTGTCCCAAAAAAGGCAATTTTACTGGACCTCCTCACGGTGGCCCTTCTAATAGCCCTCGTCAACCGGGGCTGTGTCCAAAATGCAAAAAGGGGAAGCATTGGGCAAGAGAGTGTAGATCAGTGAGGGACATCCATGGACAGCCTATTTCAGCTGGGCCAAAAAACGGCCGAAGGGGCCCCCGACCCCATGGCTCACGAATATATGGGGCAATGGAGAATGTCACACCCGAACCCGAGACATGGCCTTCTCTACGCCATCCCACGAGATGCGGAGAGCCACTACAGGTGCCGCGGGATTGGACCTCTGTTCCACCTCCAGACTCGTATTAACACCTAAGATGGGAGTCCAATTGGTGGAAACTGAGTTCAAAAGGCCTTTACCCCCTGGCACTGTAGGTTTGTTAATTGGACGTGCATCATCTATCCTACAAGGTCTTCATGTTTTCCCCGGAGTTATAAACCCTGATACTGTAGGGGCAGTAAAAGTTATGGTGGAAGCTCCAAGGGGCATTGTGTCTATCTCCCCAGGGGATCGGATTGCTCAATTGCTAATTTTGCCTAGTTTGCATAATCACTTCCCTGGTGACTCAAGGTCACGGACAGGAAATCAGATTGGTACCACCGGAGGAAATTGTGCCTATTTGTCACTGGATATGAGCAATCGCCCCACTTTGGAATTAAGCATAGAAGGTGAATCTATTGTGGGATTGCTGGACACAGGAGCAGATCGTAGTATCATAGCCCTTAAGGACTGGTCTAGGGGATGGCCAGTGCAGGCTTCTGATCAATCCTTAAGAGGACTTGGATATTCCCAAGCCCCTCAAATCAGCTGTAGACATCTATCTTGGAAGGACTCGGAAGGACATGATGGTACCTTTCAGCCTTATGTACTTGATTTACCCATTTCTTTATGGGGCTGTGATCTGATGAAAGACATGGGGTTCACTCTTAGTAATGACTATTCCCAAGTGTCTCAACATATCATGCAAAATACGGGGTATAGGCCAGGTCTAGGACTAGGAAGGCACCTACAGGGATGTAAGCATCCTGTGCAAGGTCATCAAAAGCTTAACAGGTTTAGTCTGGGTTTTTCCTAGGGGCCACTGGGGCTCAAATACCTATAACATGGCTCACCGAGGAACCTGTTTGGGTGCCTCAGTGGCCTCTTCCCTCGGTTAAACTGGCAGCAGCCCATGATCTAGTCAAAGAACAACTTGATTTGGGTCACATCCAACCTTCTACTTCTCCATGGAATACTCCCATATTTGTCATTAAGAAAAAATCAGGGAAGTGGCGCCTACTGCATGATCTACGAGCAGTTAATGCTCAGATGCAGCTTATGGTGCCCATTCATAGAGGGCTGCCTCTGCTCTCCTCTGTTCCTCAAGGCTGGCATATAATTGTTATTGACATTAAAGACTGTTTCTTTTCCATTCCATTGCATCCTAAAGATTCACAACGTTTTGCTTTCACCCTTCCCTCGTGTAATCAAGAAGAACCAGATCAAAGGTTTGAGTGGGTGGTGTTGCCACAGGGGATGGCTAACAGTCCCACGATGTGCCAGATGTATGTGGGGAAGGCACTCGCACCTCTCAGACGTAAGTATTTCTCCACCAAGATCATTCACTGTATGGATGATGTGTTATTGGCCGCAAAATTAGAACAGACAGTTTATGAGGCTTATAAAGAACTCGTGATGCTGTTGGCTCAACATGGACTGCACATTGCACCTGAAAAGGTTCAAACGGGGGATTCTATCAGGTTTTTGGGAGCGACAATTGGGTATGACAAATTAAAACCACAAAAAATTACCATCAGGACTCAAGATCTCCAAACTCTAAATGATTTTCAAAAATTGCTGGGAGATATTAATTGGATAAGAGGATATTTACATATTCCTAATATTGTGCTCCAGCCTTTGTATGCTACTCTTAAGGGTGATCCAGATCTTGCTTCCCCTCGTAGCCTCACTACTGAGGCTAGAGTGGCCCTTATAAAAGTAGAACAAGCTATACAGCATGCCACTCTATGCAGGCTCCAGAGTGATAAAACTTTCCAGTTATGTGTGCTTGCCACTATGCGGCAGACTACTGGAGTACTGTGGCAAGATGGGCCTTTACTATGGATCCACCCACATGTATCCCCAGGAAAATCCTTAGAATACTATCCTGATGCTATTGCAGCATTGGCACTTAAGGGGATTCAACAAAGCATTCAATTTTTCGGCCAATCACCTTCTTCTCTTATCATACCCTACACTAAAGCTCAACTTAATGTTTTATGTGCTACTCTAGACAACTGGGCTATTCTGTGTTGCTCGTTTCAAGGGGGTATTGATAATCACTACCCTTCTCATCCATTACTCCATTTTGTTAAAGAACATCCCATCATTTTCCCTAAGGTAACTTCAACCAGTCCAATTCCGGGGGCTGTTAACATTTTTACTGATGGTTCCAAGTCTGGAATGGGAGCTTATGTAATTAATGACTCTCCCCCTATCCAGCATCAATTTGCTCCTGGAAATCTACAATGGGTAGAACTACAAATTGTTATTGAAGTTTTTAAACAGTGTTCTTTTCCTTTTAATCTTATTTCGGACTCCAGCTATGTGGTACAAGCACTAAAAGTCCTGGAGACCGTGGGAACTATTAGTGATGCCCACAATGTGTCTATTTACTTTACTCAGCTTCAACAGCTTATCTCTAACCACACTGCTTCTTTTTATCCAATGCACATCAGGGCTCACACCTCTCTTCCTGGTCCGTTATCCCAAGGTAATGCCTGTGCGGACTTAGCCACTAGAGGCCAATTGATATGCTTGGCTTCCTCCTTAGAGAGGGCTAAGTTGTTTCACCAAAATTTCCATGTTAATGCATTAACGCTGCGCAGGCGTTTTTCCATTTCAAGAGCGGATGCTCAGCAGATAGTATTGCAATGTCCCCATTGTGTCACATTTCTTCATGCTTCTAATTATGGAGTAAACCCACGGGGATTAAAGCCATTGATTGTTTGGCAAATGGATGTGACACATATACCTGACTTTGGTAACCTTAAGTATGTGCATGTTTCCGTTGATACGTGCTCTGGAATTATCCATGCTTCTGCTTTATCGGAGAAAAGGCACGTAATGTCATTACTCACTGTTTAGAGGCATGGGCAGCATGGGGTGCACCTGCATCCCTTAAGACTGATAATGGACCTGCTTATACTGGCAGACAATTTACAGTTTTTTGTTCTACTATGGGAGTGCAACTTACTCATGGTTTGCCTTATAATCCTCAAGGACAAGGCATTGTTGAGCGTGCACATCGCACCTTAAAGGAAACTTTACAAAAACAAAAAGGGGGAATAGGAGCTGAACACACTCCTAAAGAACGCCTGTCGTTAGCTCTCTTTACCATTAATTTTTTGAATTTGGATATTCATGGTCGCTCTGCGGCCGATAGACATGTGTCCCCTCAGCCCTCTGTGATTGGCTATGTTAAGTGGAAGGATGTTCTTACTGGCCAATGGAACGGCCCTGACCCCGTGCTGACATGGGCACGAGGATCTGTATGTGTTTTTCCCCAGGATCGTACGGAACCATTGTGGGTCCCTGAACGCTTGACAAGAAGAGTCTTGACATCAACTGACCAGCAACAAGAGATACCACAACAATCCTGTGATGAGGATCTTCATTCTACTAAGTGCTCTGCCTCTGGTGCTGGTGCCGATGGCACAGGCGACACCAATGTGGTGGTGGGCAGTGGCACGGGCATGGCCAATGCCGATGCCGGTTCATGGTAATTCTAGTGTCCTCCCCACTCTTTTTTCTACCTCATGTGAGATGTCTGCTCCCTGTGCCTCTCCTAGAGGGGACATGGAGAGAATTTTTAATCAATCTCAAGTTAATCTCACAGGAGTTTTTTGTTTCAGCCTTAGAAACGCTAATTGCATTAGCCTTAAGACCAAAAATTTGACTAACTGGGAGGACCCATTGCGGTCCAATCAGGTCTCAGGAAGCATTATCAGTGCTGTATTGAGCAAGGTAGCTTCGGAGAATCAATCAGGCTCAGAGACCCCTGCAAACAGCAGCTCTGCTCTTAACATAACTACCTTGGCTATTATCTCCGAGGTACTAATCCCAGTGCCTCCTTTTTCTAGTAGTATTTATAATGCCACTCATTTCAAGGCCTCTCCTTACTGTTCCCCTAATCTTGGTTTCCCCCCAATATTTACGCCTTGTCAGGATCATTCTTGGGAGAAACATCAAGTTGCTAATAGTTTCTCCCTTTCCCCCTCTCTTGATAGGTATGTTTATAACTTTAACAATAGTGCCAGCTCCTCTACAGGAGTAGGTTGGTCCTGGTTTTAATGGCTGATTTCCAATGAAAAGGGGGCTTCAGCCGATATTTCTGCACTGGCTCAGTTGGTAGGAGCCAAAAGTTGGCTGGCTAATATTTCTGGTACTGTTAGGGAAAGTGAACAAGGTAATAGACTTATATCTGTTTCATTCAACTCTCTGTTGTATAATGCCACATTGCCTCCTGCAATGGTCTGTGTCCAATCCCCCTTCTTATTCCTTTTGGCTAAGGCCACCTCATCGGGGATGCTGGATTGTTCTCATTCTACCTGTCTCTTATCTGAGTGTTGGAATGGTTCCTGGACTGTAGCAGTGTTTATGAAGATTCCAACTTTTGTCCCAATCCCGGTCACTGCGGATCCTGATAAATTCCCTATTGTTGAGCTACTTAGAGTCCGCAGAGATTTTGGAATCACAGCGGCTATAGTGACAGCCGTGGCGGTATCTGCTTCTGCAGCGGTTACGGCCGGAGTGGCTATGGCCAATCAAGTACAAACTGCTGCCACTATTAATCAAGTTGTCCAACAAACTTCCACCATACTTGAATCAAAAAAAACAATTAATCAACATATTTTGTCAGGGATTTTAGCTGCCAACCAAAGAA